>NC_069365.1:87859021-88168586 GCF_021730395.1 Mercenaria mercenaria
CCACTCACAGAGGTCCAACTGTCACCAAACTTGGTCCCCACAAAATCTGTTCAGTACATTTCATCAAATGAGCACGAAATGAATTACCTTAACACTTACATTTTGACATTTCTGTATGTCTCACTTACATTTTGACATTTCTGTATGTCTTTACAGAACGATATCACACATTTGAAACAGTCTTGTATATTAAATCTTGTCTCGTCCTCACAGAAATATGCAGCCAGATCATCTGTCAGGGTCCGTAACTCTGTTGTAGTATTTTGTATATGGCTAAACTGCTTCTTCAAGTCCTGTAATACAGCAAATATTCAAATTTCATGGCATATGTCTTTGTATCTGTAAGGTTCTGAACAATCATTGTACCTTGTCATTTTCATTCCTGTTTTGATGAAGAGTTTTCCGCAAAGAAGCATCTGTCATGATGTAAATCAACATCATACCTTATGCTAGACCAGAATTTGTTTTTGCTTCAGAAGTGAATTTAAGAGTGGTTGAATTTGTTATAATTCATTAAAAATTTGATTAATAGCTATTTTCACTTTTAATGACACTTTCTACATAACTACATGCCAACAGCCAACATGTCGAGTCCACCAGCTGTCAAGAATTGACATGACCTTTGACCTCCAACTGTGACCTTGACCTTTGAGATAGGAAACTGGGGTTTGCGTATGACACTCTGTCTCACTGAGGTTAACAATCATGCCAAATATAAACAAGATTGCTCCATGCATGTCAAAGTTATGGTCTTGACAAACAAATCCAGACAGACGCACATACACCGAACAGCCAACTGGGCGACTAAGCAAAGCAGAGTAATTGAACCTACACACTGCATGCCAGATCATCACATGAAACATGTGTGTGAAGTTTCAATCCATTCCCCTGAGATACCAGCTTACATAAAAACACTTAACCAAATCAGGACCCCTGATGAGGACTAATGGGTAAGTGCAATAGCTCTACTTATTCTTTGACTAGTAGAGCTGAAAACTTGAAAAGAAAAAATTGCCTATCTATCCTTCTTTTTTTTTCCAATAAGTATTTTTCTTTCTGGCCTTAATTCTTAAGAACGACAGTCACCCTGACTGATACTGGATTCATATTTCTGCTAAGTTAATTTGTTAAAAAGATTGAAAGTTGATATGTTTCCATGGAAACACAGGACATCATCTTCAGTATAAAGTCTAAATCTGCTATTGCTATCAGGAGATGTACAAGTTCTAATCCGAACCAAGGATGCTGATAATACAAATCTACTATCAGAATGAAAACCATCAAAGTATAGAATATTTTACCTCAATAAAAGGTTGGAATGTCTTCTGTAGACTGGTGCTTGTCTGTGTCAGACTGTTCATGAAGTATCTCAGTTTTCCATTTAGTTTGCTGATGTCAGCTTTCATCTCTTCCATGCTGAAACTATATACAAATTATTTATTTTTAGCTGAATCAGGAAACATAATGATCTTGTATAAAAATGCTGTGTGTGTTTGCATAACAGAAATAATTCTGTGTTCATTTCCACTACAATGCACTGTAATCTAAACTGTTACTTCTTGTGTTAGAGATGTAAGGGGAAAATCTGCTATGGATTAGATAGATAGAATTTATTATGGTAAAATAGACAATACATCATAAAACAAATACAAATTCGATGTCAACATAACAAATGTGAACATTAAAGTGCAACTGTAGATGATATATATAATCAATACCGAGGATAACCCAAAAAGAGAGCATAAAGCTTTCTTATTTCCATTGTGGTCCTTTGAATTGATCACATGACATCAGAAAGGCAAATTGATTAATCAAGTATTGCACATGTTGAATTAAATTTACATAGCACATTAGGCCTCCAAATTAATAAAAAGATGCATTAACAATGGATATGTTATATGTAGTTTCATACTGCAAAATCACCTGTGAATAAAGCATTGAGCTATACCTGGGCTTACATATAAAAAAAACATCAATGGAAAATAAAACACAAAATTGTTCTCTTGAAAAACATGCATATTACCTTGCAGCTTTCTCCAGAGGTAGGAACTGTTTTACAAACGAGAGATCCGTTTTACATCTCTCTACCACCATCTGTACAATACAGTGTACGAGTGTACTATTTGGTGATAAACATTTCACCTCCTGTAGACGTTCCAGGGATGACAGTTTGAATCCTGCTGCATCACCATGGAACTGGCCCTGAAAATTATTTCATATGTACGGTATACAACATAATGTCTGAAGTTTATAAGGAGACAACACCATCAGAGTTGTAAATCTGTGTGCTCTACCATATAATAAATAAATACATCAAAGTCATTAACACAGATCTATTAGAAATGACACTACTGTACCTACCTTGGCAATACATTATGTACTTAAGCATAAACTTTACATTACTTACAATGACATAAATTGACAAAGGAATGCCGCTAAACATGTATATACACAAAATTCAAGCTGTTTTAGCCAAATGCTGAGCAAGAAAGCTGTTTTATATACTTGAATAAATAAAACAAACTTTTTTCCTTTTCCCATAATAGTGATACTTGTAATTACTTTGCACAAGCACTTGCTATCCACCTTAAAGAAAATACTCTTACATAATTAAGGTAGTTCCCCACATTCAGTATCAAATGCATCAGCTGTTTAAATTCCCTGCAGTTCAGTATCAATTTGGCAAGGTCAATCATTGTGTCTAAAGACAGTCTAAACTGTTTTACTGAAGCATCAAATTCCCACCGCATCATGTGACCTTCCAACAACACGCTGTAGTCCGGCAAGTCAGATAACAGCAGTACAAACTGCTCAGCCATGCCGAGTTCAAGTCTCGGACCCTTGTACTGTCGCAGCATCTCAATCTGGAATTCATTATTCATGCATTTATCATTTGAAATGGCTGAGATTTCAGTCTTGTACAGGTATAATTGATTTTAATATATGATTCAAAGAGCATAAGAGGTGTAAAAGTAATCAATGAAATTAGTATTGAATTAGGATGTACCTTATATAAAACACTAGCAAAAACTGGTTTTGCAGTCTTAAACATGTACATTCACATATGTTATTTATCTAAGTTATCAGTACTAAACTGTTGTCCACAAGTAACTGAACATTCCCTACTCAAGTCAAAAGATTGCTTCAGATATATATATTTCTTCTGTCAAAATAGTTTCCAAATTTCTCAATTTCTTCAGGTCTAACTACTGAGCTAATGGGGCAGATACCCTAGCTTGTAACACACTGTCCACTTGAATGGTATGAATATTAGTTCTAGAAGAATCTTTATCTAAAATATACGCACATTTTAAGAATACTGGTACTTTTTATGCCGAAAACAGTCCATGTTTGTTTTATTTAAAGTAAATATACAGAAAATTACCTCTTCTGGACATGGCAGTATCTTAGACAGATACTGCAGCATGGGTAGTGTAAGTCTTGACTGGTCCCCTTCCTCTAAGTGCTGAACCAGATCCTCTGCACCAGAATCCAGGCGGCTCAGAAACAGGTTAATTTGTAGTCTTGTGTTGGCATTCAGTAGGACAACCTTTGTTGAAGCAATGAATTAATAAACTAAACATAACTCACATTTATTAACACTGCTGATAAAACTTCGATAAAAAAATAAATAACAGTTAGTATGAAGTACAAAAGTGTTTTTAAAGTCAAGACCTCCAAACACTTTTAACATAACCAAGTATTTTGTAACCAGATGAAAATTACTTGTTGGGTTTAACGTCACACAGACACATTTTTAGGTCATATGGCAACTTTCCCGTTTTAATGGTTGAGAAAGACCCAAGACCTCCATGCATTATTTTATCACGAGGGGGCACCTGGGTAAAACCCAACAACAAACAAGAGGGCCATGATGGCCCTACATCGCTCACCTGTTATCATTGCACTTGAGGACAAGAAGGCCCTCAGAAAAAATATTTAAGTCCAAAGGACAGGAACAACAAAGGGAAGAAATTTAACCAAAAAGAAAAAAAAACTTCCAAGGCATAGATATGTCAAAATACACCTAAAAATTGGAGGTACCATCCATGTTGTACCACAGGAAAGTGGTCTCGGTTTTTCCCTACGGCCAATAAAGTTACTAAAAATAAGCTATTTATAGTAACGTAAAAGGGAAGTAATTAAAAAAAAATAAATATTGTAAGTGAACAAAAGATGGATCTGCCAAATAAATCTGTTGACATAAATGAAATTTCAGATCGGTATCTTCATACGTTACGGAGATATACCCATTTTAATTTGAAATAAAGGGAGGTAATTTGACATAAAATCAGTCCATAGTTATCTACCCTGATTGTCTCAGTCCAACTAATAACAATAATGAAATTTCAAATAAGTCCTATAAGTACTTACTGATATAAATCCATTTTGATTACAATCAGGGGAGGTAATCAGATATAAAATAACTCTGGAACCTACGATTGGATCTGATTTGTCATGGAATCCAAGATTTATTGTTGTTGAAGATATTTTGGAAGTTTGTATCAAATAAAACCTTAAATGAAGTCTCTATATGGCTGCAAAAGCCAAAATAGCCAATTTTGGACCTTTAAGGGGCCATAACTCGGGAACCCATGATGGAATCTGACCAGTTCAAAAAAGGAAGCAAGATCTTGTGGTGATACAAGTTGTGTGCCAGTTTGGTAAAAATCAAATCATAAACTAGAAAATGCTTTTGTAAAAAAGCGCATGTCTCCCCCAATGCAAAGTCCTATAGGCAAGAAGTCAATAGGGGTAAGGAGCGAAAGTCAAAGAGACAATGATGGTTGGCTGCAATAGGGATCAACTACTTGGCATGTCCAATCATCACGCTAAATTTCAACACGCTTGGCCTAGTGGTTCTCAAGTCACTGTTCAGGCTTCTGTGACCTTGACCTTTGATCAAGTGACCTCAAAATAAATAGGGGTCATCTACTCTGCATGTCCAATCATCCTATTAAGTTTCAACATTGTAGGTCAAGTGGTTCTCAAGTTATTTCCAAAAAATGATTTTACATGAACAGGCCACTGTGACCTTGACCTTTAATAGACTGACCCCAAAATCAATAGGGGTCATCTACTCTGCATGTTCAATCATCCTATGAAGTTTCAACATTCTGGGTCAAGTGGTTCTCAAGTTACTGATCGGAACTGGTTATCAATGTTCAGGTCCCTGTGACCTTGACCTTTAACGGAGTGACCCAAAAAACAATAGGGGTCATTTACTCTGCATGAACAATCAGCCTATGAAGTTTCAACATTCTGGGTCGAGAGGTTCTCAAGTTATTGATTGGAAATGGTTTTCCATGTTCAGGCCCCTGTGGCCTTGACCTTTAACAGAGTGACCCTAAAATCGTTGGGGGTCATCTATTCTGCATGACCAATCATCCTATGAAGTTTCATCATTCTGGGTCAAGTGGTTCTCAAGTTACTGACCGGAAATGGTTTTCAATGTTCAGGCCACTGTGACCTTGACCTTTCACAGAGTGACCCCAAAATCGTTAAGGGTCATCTATTCTGCATGACCAATCATCCTATTAAGTTTCAACATTCTGGGTCAAGTGGTTCTCAAGTTACTGACCGGAAATGGTTTTCCATGTTCAGGCCCCTGTGACCTTGACCTTTAATGGAGTGACCCTAAAATCGATAGGGGTCATCTACTTTGCATGTACAATCATCCTATGAAGTTTCAACATTCTGGGTCAAGTGGTTCTCTAGTTATTCATCGGAAATGGTTTTCCATGTTCAGGCCCCTGTGACCTTGACCTTTGATGGAGTGACCCCAAAATCCATAGGGGTCATCTACTCTTTATGACCAATCATCCTATGAAGTTTCAACATTCTGGGCCAAGTGGTTCTCTAGTTATTCATCGGAAATGGTTTTCAATGTTCAGGCCCCTGTGACCTTGACCTTTGACGGAGTGACCCCAAAATCAATAGGGGTCATCTACTCTTCATGACCAATCATCCTATGAAGTTTCAACATTCTGGGTCAAGTGGTTCTCTAGTTATTGATCGGAAATGGTTTTCAATGTTCAGGCCCCTGTGACCTTGACCTTTGACAGAATGACCCCAAAATCAATAGGGGTCATCTACTCTTTATGACCAATCATCCTATGAAGTTTCAACATTCTGGGTCAAGTGGTTCTCTAGTTATTGATCGGAAATGGTTTTCAATGTTCGGGCCCCTGAGACCTTGACCTTTAATGGAGTGACCCTAAAATCGATAGGGATCATCTACTTTGCATGAACAATCATCCTATGAAGTTTCAACATTCTGGGTCAAGTGGTTCTCAAGTTACTGACCGGAAATGGTTTTCCATGTTCAGGCCCCTGTGACCTTGACCTTTGATGGAGTGACCCCAAAATCAGTAGGGGTCATCTTCTCTTTATGACCAATCAGCCTATGAAGTTTCAACATTCTGGGTCAAGTGGTTCTCTAGTTATTGATCGAAAATGGTTTTCAATGTTCCGGCCCTTGTGACCTTGACCTTTGGCGGAGTGACCCCAAAAACAATAGGGGTTGTCTACTCCAGCAGCCCTACAACCCTATGAAGTTTGAAGGTTCTAGGTCAAATGGTTCTCCAGTTATTGCTCGGAAATGAAGTGTGACGTACGGACGGACGGACAGACAGGGCAAAAACAATATGTCTCCTTGGGGAGACATAATAAAGCTGCTATTGTGCAGACAAGGTCAAAATAGCTAATTTTGGCCCTTTCAGGGCCCATAACTATGGAACCCATAATGGGATCTGGCCAGTTCAAGAAAGGAACCGTGATCTTATGGTGATACAAGTTGTGTGCAAGTTTAGTTAAAATAAAATCATAAATGAAACCACTATCGTGCAGACAAGAAATTGTTGACGCACGCACAGACGACGGACGATCACAAAAGCTCACCTTGTCACTGTGACAGGTGAGCTAAAAAAGTAATTTCCATGTGGGTACAAAATACTTGGTTACTAAATCATGACTTTTATGATGATTTCAGATTAACAGTTTTATTTTTCTCTATCTTTCATACAGATTAAGCTGTGCAATGGTGCATATTTCCAAAGAATATATACCTGTGGAACATTTGAAGCATCAACTAAAAGCGGATGTTGCAACACCAAATGTTCTAACATTGTATCACAACAAACACTTTCAATGGGCAATGTCCACTAAAATGCACTTATCTCAGTCATAGGTGACTGTGATATATAAACAGCCAGTGACAACTGAGCAAAGTGACCTCTGGGATACCCCACTCTTTGTGGTAAAATGATTCTGACATATGAATTGAATGTAACAGCTGTATATATATGTATCTTCATTTGTTCAAAACAGCACCTTGATATCTTAGTTCCAACAAGTTTTATAAACTATTTCCTAAACACTGCTACAGTAGAATGTGCTCTGTGTAAACAGTTGTTAACTGCTGTGGTTTTATGACAACCACCAGTGCATACAAATATCTTTTTTTCCAAACAATCTTTATTCTTTTTTTTTCAATGTATTATTTTTGAAAATAAGTTGTTGACATAACATTTGTAAGAAGTTTTGGGTGAAATTCAAGCTTTTTTTTAACCCAAATTTCATGTACTTTTTCAGTTCTTTTGAGGTGTTTGTTATTTTCAAGGAGATTTCAAGGACCAGCATCAGCATCAAAAAGGTTTCATCATCTGTACAAACTTTGAATGATTTATTTTTGTTGTTTGAACCAAGTGTAAAATCTATCTGTTTACCTCTTCTATAGCCTCCAAATGTTCAGGGGACTTAATCTGGAATGCCATTTCCAATTTCTGATAGTCCGGAGTTGTCTTTTCATCGATAATGGGAGGTAACCACACACAAGGTTCTCTACCAACTGCGAAAGTCAAGTTCATTTTGTTAGCTAAAAAGATCTTCCAACCTCGTTACATGCAACATGGATCGAATTTAACTTTTTTTCTCACTTGTGCCATTTTTTTCCACTAGCAAAATGATGGGTTCCACTGGCAATTATTTAAAAGCTGTTTACGTGCTAAATTTATTAAGTTGTTTTGTTGTTGTTTGGTTTCATATAAATATTAATGTTCCGGACAGGCCAGGGACTTTCTGGTTTTGAAAGTACGATACAAACCAAAGTACTCAATGACTCTTTGGACTTTTGGCTGAAGGTTGGAGTGTTAAGTTTTTCTCAGGTCACTGCCCCTAGTGTTGCTAGCATTTTCGGTCTTCACGGGCCTTTTTGCACCAAGAAACATGTACCAGTAATTTTCCTCTCCATTTCTGCAGAACTTCGCAAATTACAGACCAAAATGAAAATAATTATTGCCTAGACACTTACTTAGATATCCGATAATTACTTTTGTATAAAGCGACAAGTGTCTACAAGCAGTCACATGATTATCGGCAAATTAACTGCCCCAAAGGAGTTTTTAAAGAGAAAAGAATAGTTTGAGCAAATTCCCCAATTTTCAAACGTGATCGCGAAATTATCTGAGTGCCATGATTTTCTACTCGCATTTTTTTTATTCTTACTCGAATTTCGCGAGTTAGCGACTGCTAAATTCAATCCCTGTGCACATAGACGCAAATAGACTGGGACCCTATAACAACATTAATTTGGGTATTTTTGGTGTGATCTGGTAATCTAATAGACAATAGCTACATGTATATTTGCACTGTTGAAAATTTATGCCATATCATTACTGACAATTCATAAAACCAACCTCATTAAAGTGAGAAAACAAAACTGACACTGGCCAAAATGATTTTACTACCCGCATCTATTTTACAAGTATTTAACTAAAAAACAAAGTTTTTTAAAACATGGGCTGATTTAAAACAAAAACAACAACAACTAACCATAGCAATGCCTATGGGTACCATCGCTAATAGATCTGCAAGTGCTGGACAATATGTAAGAAAAGGGTTATAGTTCTGATTTTCTAAGGCCCATAATTCTGAGAAAATGCAGGTTAGTTATCATTGTTGACCTACATAGTCCCCTGATCATGATAACAAGTGTGCAAAGTTTCAAAGCTCTAGCTCTTATAGTTTTCGAGAAAAGGTGGACCTAAACAAAAATTTTAGCAAAAATATAATCAAATTTTCTAAGAACAAAAAGGGCCATAATTCTGACAAAATGCAAATAACAGTTACGGTTCTTGGCCTACATGGTCAACTTATAATGATAAACAAGTGTGCAAAGTTTCAAAGCTGTAGCTCTGATAGATTTTGAGAAAAGGTGGACCTAAACAAATTTTTTATCCAATGTTGATGACCAAGTGATGACAGTATCTCTTACGATATTTTTTCAAAAATCAGAAAAGCTAAAAAGTGAGGCTGGTCATACCTATCTTGTCATCTGTCAGACTGATCCACTTAAGGTGACGCAGTTCTTGTGTTGGCTTTGGTAACTCCTGCCTAACAATACTGTTCGACGGCTTTTGATCCCGGTAACATTTTCCGCTCTGTGCCCCCCAGACAGATTTCCCTTCGCGTTGCTTCAAGCTTGATTCAGGATGACAATTCCCTGTATGAAGTGACTTTTCACAGTTGAGTTTAATATCCTTTTGAACAGAGCAGCCAAACCCATCCAATTTATTCTTTATTTTGTTTTGATCGTACTGATATGCTTTGCTTTCTGATAAATTGATGTTCATTCCACATTGCTTGCTTTCATCAGATTTATTGAAGGTTTTATTGCCATGACTTTCCTTTGACAATCTGCTAGAAATACTGCAACTCAAGTCAGCATTATATGGTGAGCTAGAACTGTCTTCACTCGACTTACTGCAGTTATTTAACGGAGAATTTTGGCTGTCGTCTAATTTATTGCTGAAGAAAGTCAGTTCAGTTGGAGAACAGAACTTATTTCTGAGAACAACAGTTTTATCATTGACACCACTTGCAGAACTGGCATCATCTTGACATGATGCAGCAGACGACATATTGTGTCTAAAAATAGTAACAGTTCTATTTTGAGATTCACTGTTATCACTATGCTCTGACTGTCCGCTGGCACTGGAGGAGTTATGCGAACCAGTGCTACCTAAGGAATTGTGATTAAAATTTTGCCTCAAGTTTATATTTCCCCTCATTCCATTTCCTCTTGTAGCAGTATTTCCAACATTCTGATTATCTGTATATGTCTGTGGCAAGCACTGTTTTGATGTCTGACTGAAACCTTCAGGAGCACACATATTTCCACCACTTCCTGTTGATCTACTTGTAGCAGACGACATTTTAACAGTATCCTGATACGAATACACACACTGAAGTCCGAGCGCAAACTGTTCCGGGAACTGTAGAAGTTCAGCTTGAATATTATCAAGGTCACTAGCACTCATTGTATGTATAACATGATGTATCAAATTGTCGACCGTCTGCCACAGCTTCCCGCTTAAAATAGAATTATCCTTGTAAAAGAACTATAGTAATAAATCAAAAGCTTCAGAATTAGAACAGAAACTGTAGAACAAGTTCAATGTCTGATTTCCAAATTATAAAAAAGCATGGAAACCAGTCTTTAACCAAAGGCAGTCTATTTATCGGTCTCAATATAGTGTTAAAAAATACCACTAAGATAATGGAGCACTGCAACTTGTTTCCGTAACTGGGCTTTATAACCTCATCCCCTATTTCAAACACTCTTGGTACCTTATATAATAACAAGCTTCTACTCAGTGCAACTGTTCTTGCATTTTCTTTCAATATCTCAAACACACTCATCTCAAAACAAATAAATATTGCAAATTTCTAGTATTTGATATATGAGCTGTGCCATGACAAAACCAACATAGTGGGTTTGCGACCAGCATGGATCCAGACCAGCCTGCACATCCACGCAGTCTGGTCAGGATCCATGCTGTTCGCTTTTAAAGCCTACTGCAATTAGAGAAACCGTTAGCGAACAGCATGGATCCTGACCAGTCTGCGCGGATGCGCAGGCTGGTCTGGATCCATGCTGGTCGCAAACCCACTATGTTGGTTTTCCCATGGCACGGCTCATATAATGCAAAGTCTCTTCAAGACATCTAGTATCCACTATCCACTCTGTGTACTAAGTACTATTAAAATGTCAACTGTTTCGCTTTAAATGATACATGTCTTACCAGTAATTCCCAAGATAATCTGTTCTTCTGTATGCGGGGTCCAGCCTTTATTCAACTTTTTCCCGATAAATGATGCTATTACCAGTACTTCCAGTTTATCACACATGCAAAACTTAAATATGCCTAAGGAAGGCCTTTAGCTACTTACTTAGCTTGTAAACAGAGGAGAAGGTGCTTTAACTGGAAAAGATTTGATATATATGATCCCTCTTTAATTATGATAAATACCTGTTATCTTTGTACACGGTTTCTATCGCCAATAAATCCTGTAGAATATTGACAAAGTTAGCCATCCTAGGTGTTCCAAATACCTGCAAACATGATATAATAACCTGATTCTGACAATGAACATCTTACTAAATCAAACCAGTTTTTTTGGGTTAAAAACAAACAAGAATAAGAAAATTAATAGTACTATTTCTAAGCATTTAAGTATCCCTACCATCTTTTTTTTTTCATTTTAGCCACACAGTGGTAATAACAGCAGCTAGCCCTACCCAACTTTAACTGAATAAAAAGAAAACTTTATATACCACTGTAAATGATAAGGGAAATATCTAAATTTCTGCTAATGATGCAAAACATTATAAAGGAAAAAGGAAGTGTGAAGACAGATGGAGGGACAGCATAATGGATGGACAGTTCAGATTCTATATCCCTCCCGGGTCTTTACCGAAGGGGGCATAAAAATTGTCCCTTTAATAAAAACATACCCTAGCTTGTATTTGGTCCTGTAGATCTTGTGGACTGTTCAGATCAATACTGTTATTGGCAGATATACTCTCTTCATCTGACAACTTCCTCTCATGGAAAACCTGGTGTAAATATAAATCTTTCATACATTCGTGATTCCTCTTATACCTTTATAACATTATTTCTTAACATCACTATGTTCCCTGTAAAACATTCAAAATTAATTTTGTTTTGATTTTTTAAACCTGATGTGCATATTTATAAATCTTTCCTTTTAATCAGACATGTAACAAGAGGGCCCTGTGAAGGCCCTGTATCGCTCATCTGACCTAATTCTAACCCCTGATAAGTTAGAATCTAAGTTGGCCTTGATTTCATAGAGACAAACATTTTGACAAAGTTTTACGAAGATCAAGTAGAAAATGTTACTTCTAGAGTTTTATATGAGTGTAATTCTAGTGCTAAACAAGGAGCTGCGTTCAATAAACGCTCGATGCCCCCAGTGGCATACTTGTCGATAGATTTTGCACCTAAGTCCAAAACGAGGTCAAGGTCAAGGTCAAACTGAGATCAGGTGATGTTTGAAGATGAGGAATGGTCACAGTTTACATCTGTATTAGTATCAATTCATTCTTGTAAGGGGTATTGATGCTAGACAAAACGGTCCCATTTGGTTAACAAAGAGATGGCCCATATAAAGTAACCTAAGCCCAAAATGAGGTCCAGGTCAAGGTCAAACTGAGGTCAGGTGATGTCTGAAGATGAGGAATGGTCACAGGTTACATCTGCATTAGCATCAAGTTATTCTAGTAAGTGGTATTGATGCTAGACGAAATTCTGACCAAGTTATATAGAGATATTGTCATAAATGTGGCCTCAGTGTTAATTAGCTTTTCCTCTGTTTTGACCTGGTGACCTAGTTTTTGATCCCAGATGACCCAATATCGAACACGTCCAAGATTATATTGAGGGTAACATTCTGACAAAGTTTCGTTAAGATTGGGCCAAAATTGTGACCTCCAGAGTGTTAATGACGGACGACGACTGACACAGGGCGATCACGAAAGCTTACCTTGAGCAATTCGTGCTCAGGTGAGCTAAAAAGTCAATCACAGATTTCAAGTCAGTCAAATAAGCCTTAAGAAAATGTATCAAAATAGCAATGAACAAACATGGCCAAAGTTCCAGTATAACATATATACTTCTGTAAGGAATGTTATGTTTAATATCACACCGACACAATAAAATGTCAAATTATGACTTTCCAGCTTCTGATGGTGGAGAAAGATCCTCAGTGACCCTCCAGGCTTTATTCCATCGTGGGTAAGCACCTGGATAGAACACATGAATTTCCGCAAGCCATCTTGATGGCCTCCACACATGAATAGAATTCTACACCCCTAGCGAGGTTTTGAACTGACAGCGATGAGGAGCAATTGATTGAAAGTCAAGTGACCTTAACTACCCAGCCACAGGTGCCCCCTTTTGTAACACTAAATTCAAGTCAAACTGAGTATCAAATCTGTACTTTAGCAGCTCAGATTTGTAGTAACATGGCTGCAACAAGAGCACCACCTTGCGGGTGCAGACATTCATCTGATTTTTTTGTCTCTGTATAAAAGAAATATTGTCCTACCCATGATTTTCTTAGTGCAAAAGGGGCCATAATTCTTGCAAAAAGCAATGTAGAGTTACGGTACTTGCTGTGCATAGTCAGCTTTTAATGGCGAATAACTGCTCCAAGTTTTAAAGCAATAGCTTTGACCGTTTAAGGAGAAAAGTTGACCTAAACACAAAACTTAACCAAGAAATCTGATATTTTCTAAGTCCAAAAGGGGCCATAATTCTTGCAAAAAGCAAGATGGAGTTATGTTTCTTGCTGTAAAGAGTCAGCTTTTAATGGTGAACAAGTGTTACAAATTTTAAAGCAATAGCTTTGATAGTCTAGGAGAAAAGCTGACCTAAACACAAAACGTAACCAAGAAATCTGATTTTCCAAGCCAATAGGGGCCATAATTCTTGCAAAAAGCAGGAAGGAGTTATGTTTCTTGCTGTACAGCTATTGATGGTGAACAAATGTTGCAACTTTTAAAGCAAAAGCTTTGATAGTTTAGGAGAAAAGCTGACCTAAACATAAAACTTAACCAGGCAATGCCGACGCCAACGCCGATCAAGTGATGACAATAACTCATCTTTTTTTTTAAAAATCAGATGAGCTAAAAAGCATTACATGGTAGATAAACAAGAGCTGTCCGTACAACAGCATGCCCGACTTTTCTCAGTGCTTTGCCAGTAAAAGGGGCATAAATCTGTCAAACTTCTAATCAGAGTTATGGGGATTATTTCTCCTGGAGTAGACTGTGATAGTAAATAACTATTTTAAGTTTCAAGCCAAAAGCTTAGATAGTAACAGAGATATCTGACTTTATCAAAAGCTTTAACCAAAAAATTCTAAGTTAAAATGGGACATAAATCTGTCAAAATTCAAATCAGAGTTATGGGGATTGTTTCTCATGGTGTAGACTGTGATAGTAAATAACAATTTCAAGTTTCAAGTCAAAAGCTTTGATAGTAACAGAGATATTTGACTTTATCAAAAACTTTAATCAATGGTGACACAACGCGAGTGCAATAGCTCTACATTTTCTTCGAAAAGTCGAGCTCAAAAACTGGTCTTACATAACATCATATTGCCTAAAGTAAGATCTGTTCCTACATAAAAAACAAGAGCACCGCCTTGCGGGTGCTGACGCTTATCTGATTTTTTTTGTATAATAGAAATATTGTCCTACCCATGATTTTCTAAGTCTAAAAAGGGCCATCACTCTTGCAAAAAGCAGGATAGAGTTATGTTTCTTGATGTACAGTGTCCACTTATGATGGTGAAAAACTGTTGCAAGTTTTAAAGCAATAGCTTTGATAGTTTATGAGAAAAGTTGACTTAAACATAATATTCAAAAGGGGCAATAATTATTGCAAAAAGCAGGATGGAGTTATGTTGCTTGCTGTACAGGGTCAGCTTATGATGGTGAACAAGAGCTGCAAGTTTTAAAGCAATAGCTTTGATAGTTTAAGAGAAAAAGTTGACCTAAACATAAAACTTAACCAAGAAATCTGATATTTTCTAAGTCCAAAAGGGGCCATAAATCTTGCAAAAAGCAGGACAGAGTTATGTTTCTTGCTGTACAGGGTCAGCTTATGATGGTGAACAAGTATTCCAAGTTTCAAAGCAATAGCTTTGATAGTTTAGGAGAAAAGCTGACCTAAACATAAAACTTAACCAAGAAAACTGATTTTCTAAGTCCAAAAGGGGCAATAATTCTTGCAAAAAGCAAGATGGAGTTATGTTTCTTGATGTTCAGGGTCTGCTTATGATGGTGAACAAGTATTCCAAGTTTCAAAGCAATAGCTTTGATAGTTTAGGAGAAAAGTTGACCTAAACATAAAACTTAACCAAGAAATCTGATATTTTCTAAGTACAAAAGGGGCCATTGTCACAAATTGACATACGGGCCTTATTTTAGCTGTAGTGTAAATGCAGGTATTGCATCATCTTTTTGTAAATTTTTGAGTTATTGAGGTAAATGTCAGATTTCACGCCTGAAATACCTCTCATGTTTTTCTGTATTTCATAACTTAAATTTCCATGTAAATTTCATTAAATTCTGTTCAGTAATAAGAAAGTTGATATTTTATAAACTTCAGTAATTCGTGTTTTTATCCCCAAAACCACTATAATGGGCCTCAAATTGTCAATTTAAATTCGCGCCAAAGTAGTTAGATTCCCCGGCTATATCGTGAATCCCGTGAAAATAGAAATAGTAAGAGTCCACGGCTTAGCCGTGAATCCCATGAAATTTAGTATTTGGCGGGACATTATCCTTTAAATAGACTGGACTAGATATGCTTGCGCACACCACCTTACGACTTTATAGACGAATCTATGTCTGAATTATTTTCTTGCTAGAAATTTATGCTCGATCGAGGTAAGGAATTTATTTGTTAGATTTTTGTATGATTTTTGCATTACGATTTTTTATTTGGTAAATTTTTGTTCATTCTACAGAATTCTGTAACTTTTACTTTTCGGCACATGATTTTAGCTAGTTTCGGTATGTCAGGATGATTTATTAAATTTTTCAGACTTTGTAAATTATTTCGAAAGAGGAATCTAAAATGTTTCATTTAATAAGATGTAAAAATTTGTACGAAATTTGTACATGATATTTATAAAGCACTGTTTCAAAAACTTATGTCAAACATTTTTGTTAATTATGGAACGCCATTACTGCATTGTATTGTTATGTATAAATCTATATGGCAAGTCTAGTACCATGTATGTAATATATTATTGTAATTTGTAATTGTGTGCCAGTCTATAGCACATCTAATTTAATGTCCGTTTAGTGTATGGCATTTGATATTATATGGATGCCAACTAGATATAAACGTTTGATTTATATTGAATTTTGTTAATTTGTAGTTGTAAATAATAGCTGCAGTTTATCATGTCCGTATCTATAATGTTTCATCATAACTTTTCATATCTTTTTCATACTTTAACTTTAATCTTTAAGTAAGTAATCTTATGTAATAATGGAAGTAATAAGTGACGTACTTTAATCATGTGACGTTTGAACTTAGTAGCACATATGTTTTGTATAAGTAGCACGTATTATTTATGGGATGCCTACGGAGGTATGGTGTACCCAAAGGAGCAGTTTTATGCCCTGACTTATTTGTTTTGCTATGGTGCTTACCATATGTATATATTTTAGCTTCTTCCGCCAGAACGATTTTACCTGGTGATGTCATAACCCGGAAGTTCAATGCCCGAGGTTCACTTGTCTTCACTCGCCTGGATGTGATATTCCCAGCGCAGAGCTTTCGTCCCATGGTTGTGCCGTAAACCGCAAAGACGATGATTTTTGTTATCCTCTGAAGTCAGCTCAGGGATGCAATCACCTACCACCATAGGGAGCCAATACGGAATCAACGTATTCACGGTTTAAAGGGACTGGATTTTGAGATATGTTTTGTTTGTGCTACTTAAAGTTCACAGTTACATTAAAGACCTGTGTCACGTCAGATTAGAATGGACTATAAGAACTTTTGTATCTAGAGATACTGAACTTTCTTTTTTTTCTTTCTTATAATCAGTTTTTTTTTTCTTTTCATATCTATTCATTGTTAATAATCATCTTATGTAAATAAATTTGTAAATATTGTAAAGGGTGTTGATTTGTTTTGATGGTTACTGTCGCCGGTACGCCTTTCCTGTCACAATGGTGTCAGAAGTGGGATTGGTCGACCAGACACAGTAGCTATTCGAACATTATTACACCCATTTAACTGCAGCAATAATTTGTAAAGATTCCTCTTGTTTTGTTTTATTGTTACACATATAATAGTTTTATTCATTTTTCAGAGTGACGTCTTACCTCAGACAAGACAAGACAGATCCGTAGCTTCAGCTAACCAGCTTTTGTGGTCACAGACTGATAGACAGTTGTTTACGACACTTGGATTCTGGGGTGAGTTCGTTCCTTTTATTTTTCTTTTGGATTTATTTTGTGTCACTCTATGATTAAGCCACCATATATTTGTGCTGAGAGTGACCGCCCTTGACAAGGAGAGTTATCCTACTCACTCTTACTTTGCGTCGCCCCTACTTTCTCCCAGTGATCCTATTAGGTATTAGTGTGCTGTATACATACCAGATACAGTATTATTTTTTTTTCATTTGTGTGTGTTAGCAAGCTGTTTACTTGCATTTACTTTAACCTACTCTTATGTTTTAGTGCTACAACTGTTGTGTTATACCTATTCTTTATCTTAGGATAAAGCACTTTGGTTTATTTTTGTTTTATTTGTTACACTAAAGTGTTAACACTAGTTACAGTTGATTGATATTTGATAAGGCTAAGGTATTGTTACAGCCTACTGTCACTGTACTTTGTTGATTGTTGCCTATGCAACCTTGATTGACACATAGTACTGTTGCGCAACTTAGTGTATTTTAGTGAGGACGTTTTGTGTAGTATATACGTAGTGTATAGTACTTTGTTTTGGCTTCAGTGGTAACTGTATAGCCTTAGTGTAAACTAGTGTAGTCTAGTATTCCCTCACGTTTGTTTAACTAGGTGTCTCAGGTTGTTATAGTAGCTGTTGTACTGTAGTGTTATATAGTGTTAACGTAGTGTAATCATGACTAGTGTAGTAGAGCTAACGAAGGTAGGAAAGAGTTAGGTTATGAAGGGAGAGGAGTTACGTAACTTTGTTAAGGAAGAGCAGGCTAGGGAACGTGAGGAAAGACATAGTAGATTAGAAGCAGAGAAAGATAGGTTAGAAGCAGAGAGAGAAAGAGATAGGGAAAGATTAGAGTTAGAAGCTAGGTTGCAGAAAGAAAAGATAGAATATGAACGACAAAGTAGTTTAGAAGCAGAGAAGGAAAGATTAGAATTAGAAGCTAGGTTACAGAAGGAAAAGATAGAATATGAAAAACAAAGTAGTTTAGAAGCAGAGAAGGAAAGATTAGAAGCAGAGAGAGTAAGGTTAGAGTTAGAGGCTAGGTTGCAGAAGGAAAAGATAGAATATGAACGTAAGTTAAGAACAGGATAAGTTAGAAATGGAAAAGGATAAGTTAATGTTAGCTAGAAAGTTAGAAACAGAGAAGGAGGAAGCAGAAAGTAGGAAATAGAAACAGAGCATAAGTTTAAGACAGACTTAGAAAAGATGAGTAAGAAAAAGGTAAAGGTTAAGATGTCTCCCTTTGATGAGAAAATTGATTCCATGGATGCGTACTTGAATGTGTACGAAACGTACGCTGTTGCGCAGGATTGGGATAAAGAGATATGGTCACTTAACTTACCGTTCCTTCTAAAGGGTACGGCAAGAGAGGTTTTTGATAGGCTTCCGTGGAAGATAGGAAGGATTATAAAACTGAAAGCCGCTTTGCTACGTCAGTTCGAACTCACTGACGAGGCTATAAGAAAAGTTTAGAACTGAGAGGCCTCGGGATAATGAGACCTTTGTGATGTTTCTAGCCAGAATAAGTAGATATTTAGATGGTTGGCTTAGATTGAGTAAGGTAGAGAAAACGTACAAGGATTGTTAGATTTTATTCTTAGGACCAATTTTTAGATGTATGTAATAAAGAACTATACCAGAATTTGAGTAGTAAGAGGTTAGTTAAAGCTAAGGATGTAGCAGAAGATGCAGATTTGTTTGCAAAGACTCGTGGAGGTCCCAAGTATGTCGTGAATCGAACCAATAAGGACCGGAGCTATAAACCATATGAAATACCTCAGAGACAGTATCCTAGTAGTCGTAATGTAGGCACTAGTAATAGAGGTAGTAGCAATGTTTGCTAATAGAGGTAGAGGTTTTTCAACCCTTTGGTGTACTGAAGTGTAATAAGTGTGGTCGAATAGGGCATAGCTCATATTACTGTAGGAGTGGAAAGTACGGCGGTAACAGTGCCAATGCAGCAGCAGAGTTAGAAGTAGAGCAGGAACAGGAAAGTAGTAAAGGGGAGAATAGAAATAGTAAGGAAAGTAAAATAGAGGTAGAGGCCGTGACCGATCTAGGAGTAGAGGTAGAGGAAGAAATAGAGATAGAGATAGGAGTAAGTCAAGTAGGTCAGAGAGTGGAAATAGTATTATAGAACAAGTGATGTTGAGGAGTTAGGTATGCTTAGTGTAAGTACATGTCCTACAAAACCCGGTACTTGTAATGGTAGGGATGTAATCGCTATGCGGGATACAGGTTGTACATGTGTGATAGTGAAAACGGGACTAGTAGAAGCAAGTCATTTTTAGAGAAAACCCGTAGATGTAAGTACATAGATGGGAGTGAACATAGGCTAGATGTAGCTAGAATAGATATTAATTGTCCGTATTTCAAGGGTACAGTAGAGGCGTTGGTTGTAGATAATCCTACCAATGATGTTATAATTGGTAATGTAGAGGGAGCTGTAGAACCTCAGTTTAGTAGCTTAGCGTCAGCAGTAGAAACTAGGGCGCAAGCCAAAGTTAAGAAGCAAGTAAAGCTTAAAGTCCGTCTCAGATTTTAGATGTATCTAAGAGGGAATTCTTAGATAAGCAACAGAAAGATAGCACGTTAGATTTGTGTAGAAAGAAGGCTGAGGAAGGTACGATTAAGCAGTGTAGAGGTAAAGGTTCAGTTAGGTTTGAGATTAGGAATAGATTGTTATATAGAAGAGTATACCGCCCAGAATTTAGACAAAAGTAGACAGCTGATTGTACCTAAATGTCTTAGAGAAACTGTGATGAAAGTTGCACATGATTCGTTACTGTCAGGCCATTTAGGTGTAAGGAAAACTAGTGATAGGGTATTAGGCGAATTTTTACTGGCCAGGAGTAATGGCAGAGGTTAGGAGGTACTGTCAGTCATGTAGTAATTTGTCAACGTACTATAGCTAAGGTAGAGTAAGTAAAGTTCCGTTAGGAAAAATGCCTTTGATTGATACACTCCGTTTAAGAGAGTTGCCGTCGATATCGTTGGTCCGATCGAACCTATGACTGATAGGAAAAACAGGTACATTTTGACTATGGTAGATTATGCTACTAGATATCCAGAAGCCATAGCACTACCTAGTATTGAAACTGAGAGAGTAGCAGAGGCATTAGTAGATATGTACAGTAGATTAGGAGTGCCAGAGGAAATGCTTACCGATTGTGGATCGCAGTTTACGTCAGACCTTATGGCAGAAGTCAGTAGGTTATTGTCATTAAGGCAGTTAACTACAACACCGTATCACCCTATGTGTAACGGTTTTTAGTAGAGAAGTTTAACGGTAGTTTGAAGCAAGATGTTGAAGCGTATGTGTAGTGAGAGACCTAGAGATTGGGATAGGTATTTGAATGCTATGTTGTTTGCTTACCGTGAAGTTCCGCAAGAAAGTTTGGGATTTTCTCCCTTTGAGTTACTTTATGGTAGAACAATCCGTGGACCGATAACTGTGCTAAGAGAGTTATGGGCTGGTAAGACGGAGAATGATGAGGTTAAAACCACTTACCAGTATGTTATGGATTTGCAAGACAAGTTGGAGGATACGTGTAAGATAGCTCAGCAACAGTTGGCAAAAAGTAGTGCTAGATACAAGAAGTATTACAATAGGAAGGCTAGAGATAGGAGGTTTAAGGCAGGTAGTAAGGTACTTGTATTGTACCTACGAAACATAATAAATTGTGTTATACATTGGAAGGGTCCTTACGTAGTAGTAGAGGTAGATAAATAGACTAGATACAGGATAGATGTAGAACGGAAAGTTGAAAACGTTTCATGCAAACATGCTCAAACAGTACTGTGAAAGGAAGGATGATAGTAAGTCTATACCAGATAAGGGTATATTAAGTAAGGTTGGAGCAGCTATTGTAGAGGAGGATCAGAGAGATTATGACAGATTAGATCCGAATGAAAGTAGTGATGAGTTTTCGAGTAGAGTAGAAAAGGATATAGTTTTGTGTCCTATAAAGCAGGGTACAGAAACGTACAAAGATGATGAGATAAATCCAGAGTTAACAGTAGAATGTAAACAGGAAGTAGTAGACTTGTTAGACAAGTTCTCAAATGTATTGACAGATATTTATTTTGTATGCATACTTCTACTGATACTTTTTAAGTTTATCTCAAATGCCGGCGCCATTGCAGTTCCGCTCACAGATTTGACGAAAAAGGGTCACCCAAATCTTGTAGAGTGGGGTGAAAGTCAAGAAAAGGCTTTCCAGACTTTGAAGGCTAGCTTAATGGGTCCGCCTATTTTGAAGTTGCCAGATTTAGATCAGACTTTTATATTGAGAGTAGATGCTTCAGATTTAGGTTTAGGCTCAGTATTGCTTCAGGAAAGTGATGGAGAGAAATTACCTGTAGCGTATGCTAGTAGAAAATTGCTACCTAGGGAGCAAAAGTACTCAGTGATAGAGAAGGAGTGTTTAGCGATAGTATGGGCAGTAGCTAAGTTTCACCGGTATTTGTTCGGTAAAGACTTTGAATTAGAGACAGATCATCAGCCGCTCACTTATTGAATAAAGCGAAACTTAGCAACTCCAGGCTGATGAGATGGGCATTGGCATTGCAGCCATATAGATCAGTATTAGAGCAATTCCTGGTAGAGAAAATGTAGGTGCAGATTATTTAAGTAGAGTGTAGACAGGTGGCTATATTATATGGTGTACAGATAGTGACAGTGTGTGTTTTCTTTTTTTGTGTTTGCTATTTTCAGTATGTCATTTTGCTTTCAATTAAGAATATTATGAATTATTCTTTTAAGGGGACGTGTGTCACAAATTGACATACGGCCTTATTTTAGCTGTAGTGTAAATGCAGGTATTGCATCATCTTTTTGTAAATTTTTGAGTTATTGAGGTAAATGTCAGATTTCAACGCCTGAAATACCTCTCATGTTTTTCTGTATTTCATAACTTAAATTTCCATGTAAATTTCATTAAATTCTGTTCAGTAATAAGAAAGTTGATATTTTATAAACTTCAGTAATTCGTGTTTTTATCCCCAAAACCACTATAATGGGCCTCAAATTGTCAATTTAAATTCGCGCCAAAGTAGTTAGATTTCCCGGCTATATCGTGAATCCCGTGAAAATAGAAATAGTAAGAGTCCACGGCTTAGCCGTGAATCCCATGAAATTTAGTATTTGGCGGGACATTATCCTTTAAATAGACTGGACTAGATATGCCTTGCGCACACCACCTTACGACTTTATAGACGAATCTATGTCTGAATTATTTTCTTGCTAGAAATTTATGCTCGATCGAGGTAAGGAATTTATTTGTTAGATTTTTGTATGATTTTTGCATTACGATTTTTTATTTGGTAAATTTTTGTTCATTCTACAGAATTCTGTAACTTTTACTTTTCGGCACATGATTTTAGCTAGTTTCGGTATGTCAGGATGATTTATTAAATTTTTCAGACTTTTGTAAATTATTTCGAAGAGGAATCTAAAATGTTTCATTTAATAAGATGTAAAATTTGTACTGAAATTTGTAACATGATATTTATAAAGCACTGTTTCAAAAACTTATGTCAAACATTTTTGTTAATTATGGAACGCCATTACTGCATTGTATTGTTATGTATAAATCTATATGGCAAGTCTAGTACCATGTATGTAATATATTATTGTAATTTGTAATTGTGTGCCAGTCTATAGCACATCTAATTAATGTCCGTTTTAGTGTATGGCATTTGATATTATATGGATGCCAACTATGATATAACGTTTGATTTATATTGAATTTTGTTAATTTGTAGTTGTAAATAATAGCTGCAGTTTATCATGTCCGTATCTATAATGTTTCATCATAAACTTTTCATATCTTTTTCATACTTTAACTTTAATCTTTAAGTAAGTAATCTTTGTAATAATGGAAGTAATAAGTGACGTATTTTAATCATGTGACGTTTGAACTTAGTAGCACATATGTTTTGTATAAGTAGCACGTATTATTTATGGGAGCCTTACGGAGGTTTTGGTGTACCCAAAGGAGCAGTTTTATGCCCTGACTTATTGTTTTGCTATGGTGCTTACCATATGTTATATATTTTAGCTTCTTTCCGCCAGACGATTTTACCTGTTGATGTCATAACCCGAAGTTCAATGCCCGAGGTTCACTTGTCTTCACTCGCCTGATGTGATATTCCCAGCGCAGAGCTTTCGTCCCATGGTTGTGCCGTAAACCGCAAAGACGATGATTTTTGTTATCCTCTGAAGTCAGCTCAGGGATGCAATCACCTACCACCATAGGGAGCCAATACGGAATCAACGTATTCACGGTTTAAAGGGACTGGATTTTGAGATATGTTTTGTTTGTGCTACTTAAAGTTCACAGTTACATTAAAGACCTGTGTCACGTCAGATTAGAATGGACTATAAGAACTTTTGTATCTAGAGATACTGAACTTTCTTTTTTTTCTTTCTTATAATCAGTTTTTTTTTTCTTTTCATATCTATTCATTGTTAATAATCATCTTATGTAAATAAATTTGTAAATATTGTAAAGGGTGTTGATTTGTTTTGATGGTTACTGTCGCCGGTACGGCCTTTCCTGTCACAGCCATAAATCTTGCAAAAAGCAATATGGAGTTATGTTTCTTGCTATACAGGGTCAGCTTATGATGGTGAACAAGTATTCCAAGTTTCAAAGCAATAGCTTTGATAGTTTAGGAGAAAAGCTGACCTAAACATAAAACTTAACCAGGCAACGCCGACGCCGACAACCGCTCAAGTGATGACAATAACTCATCATTTGTTTTCAAAAAATCAGATGAGCTAAAAACAAACCTCAAACTGTAACAGTAAATCTTCATCACGCTCCTCTCTCCTTATGTAGGACAACATCTCTAGTAGGTTTAGACCTATATAATAAAACATGATAATCTGTGAGCTAGTAACAGTTAACAAAATACATAAACCTATAAAAAAACAAGAGCTGTCCGTAAGACAGCCAAGCTCGACTATTCGAAATATTGTCACAGAAGCAGGAAATTATTACCCAAAATGTTAAATATCAAAAGAGTTTTAAGTTCGAAACGGGACATATTTGACTAAAATGCATATCAGAGTATGGGAACTTGATGCTATCAACTAGTTTAATAACCCCGAAGAACATGTTAAGTTTCAATTCCATATCTGCATTAGTTTTGGAGATAGTAACTTGCATGTAAAACTTTAACCAGAATTTTCTAAGTCCAAAACGGGGCATAATTTTGCTCAAAATACATGTTAAGAGTTATGGAACTTGACCCAGTGAGGTTGGTAACTGACCTAGAAAAAGAATAAATAAGTTTCAAAGCTATAATGCCTTTTGGTAATAGCTGTATGTACTTGCACGCAAAACTTTAACCAGAATTTTCTAAGTCCAAAAAGGGGGCATAATTGCCCAAAATACAAGTCAGAGTTATGGGACTTGATTCTATCAACTAGTTTTATAACCCCGAAGACACATGTGAAGTTTCAATTTAATATCTGCTTAGTTTTGGAGATAGTAACATGCATGTAAAACTTTAAAACCAGGATTTTCTAAGTCCAAAAGGGGCATAATTTGCTCAAAATACATGTCAGAGTTATGGGACTTGGCCCAGTGAGGTAGGTAATTGATCTAGAAAAAGAAAAAATAAGTTTCAAATCAATATGCCTTTAGTAATAGCTGTATGTACTTGCACGCAAAACTTTAACCAGAATTTTCTAAGTCCAAAAGGGGGCATAATTGTTGGCCAAAATACATGTCAGAGTTATGGGACTTGACCCAGTGAGGTAGGTAATTGATCTAGAAAAAGAAAAAATAAGTTTCAAATCTATATGCCTTTTAGTAATGCTGTAGTACTTGCACGCAAAACTTTAAACCAAAAATTTTCTAAGTACAAAAGGGGGCATAATTTGGCCAAAATGAAGGTCAGAGTTATGGGACTTGGTGCTATCAACTAGTTTTATAACCCCGAAGACACATGTGAAGTTTCAATTCAATATCTGCTTAGTTTGGAGATAGTAACTTGCATGTAAAACTTTAACCAGAATTTTCTAAGTCCAAAAGGGGGCATAATTTGCTCAAAATACATGTTAGAGTTATGGAACTTGACCCAGTGAGGTTGGTAATTGACCTAGAAAAAGAATAAATAAGTTTCAAAGCTATATGCCTTTAAATGATAGCTGTATGTACTTGCATGCAAAAACTTAACCAAGGTGTGACGCCGACGCCGACGCCGACGCCGACGCCAGGGTGAGTAGAATAGCTAGACTATTCTTCGAATAGTCGAGCTAACAAGAGCTGTCTCCATAGGATGACACATGCCCCCGATGGCACTTTGAATGAATAGTTATGGCCGATGTTAGAGTTTAGGACCTTTGACCTACGGAGCTGGGTCTTGCGCACGACACGTCGTCTTACTGTGTCACACATTCATGCGTAGTTATTTTAAAATCCATGCATAAATGACAATGATATGGACCGGACACGCCCATCAATGCACTATCATGAAAAATGACCTTTAATGTCAAAGTGTGACCTTGACCTTTGAGCTACGGACCTGGGTCTTGTGTGCGACACGTCGCCTTACTGTGGTACACATTCATGCCAAGTTATTTGAAAATCCATCCATCGATGACAAAGATATGGTCCGGACACGCCCATCAATGCACTATCCCTTAACGTCTAAGTGTGACCTTGACCTTTGAGCTATGGACCTGGGTCTTGCGCGCAACACATCGTCTTACTGTGGTACACATTCATGCCAAGTTATTTGAAAATCCATCCATCGATGACAAAGATATGGACCGGACACGCCCATCAATGCACTATCCTTTAATGTCTAAGTGTGACCTTGACCTTTGAGCTATGGACCTGGGTCTTGCGCGCGACACGTCGTCTTACTGTGGTACACATTCATGCCAAGTTATTTGAAAATCCATCCATCGATGATAAAGATATGGACCGGACACGAAAATTGTGGACAGACCGACAGACAGACAGACTGACAGACGGTTCAAAAACTATATGCCTCCCTTCGGGGGCATAATAATATTAAATCTGTAAACTGGCCTAGTTAAAGCTACTTGCCCACAGATTGTGTGAAATTTTTCAACATGTTCATCTCCACCAGGTTTGGCAAAGAATGTATACATAACACTGAAAAATGGTAGAGTGGGTGAAAACTAAAAAATGCTTTTGTAAAAAAGCGCATGTCTCCCCCAATGCAAAGTCCTATAGGCACGAAGTCAATAGGGGCCAGGAGCGAAAGTCAAAGAGACACTGATGGTTGGCTGCTAGGGGTGACTATTGAGGCCAATTTTGACTATTGCAATACTATTGATATTGCTTAAAAACTATTGCGATACTATTCTATTGCAGGTTACTATTGCGATACTATTGCAATGGTTATCGGCCATCATATTTATACAGTAAAGCTACCAACTGGCATTGTTACACAGTGTAAGAGACGGCACTGTTTATAATTGCTGTTAACACACATTGAGATGTTTGTATAAATGAAATGGACAGAAATAATTCTAACATTATATATTTCTTGCCTTCCTTGGCTTTGGAACAATAAGTAAAACAATAACCCTATGCAAGGTATACTCAAACGAATCGGCCATTTTGTTGCGAATGTCAACATGTTTAATAACCCAAAGCATCGAAAAAGACGAAAATTAACGGATCGGATTAAGGTGTACCAGCACTAAAAGAAGGGCCCTACCGAACAGTTTGCTGTATAATACAAGCAGCCTTCTTTCTCAATGTCCATAGTACATTTTCTCATCTAAGATTAACAGGTTATTTAAATATATTTAATCACAGTTTCTAAGAAACTAAATTTATTAATTATCTCCCAGACTTCTCAGTCCTTTATGGTAGTTAAATTCCGTGAGGGTAATTATTGTAATGGAGACGTAAACATTTTCCGAGGCGCAAATGAAAGCTGGCTCTGTTTCTTGGTTTATAAATTATAAATTATTTCTGTATTTACCAAAATTTCAAAACTATCGAAACTATCGATTGTTGAAGGAACTATCGGCGATTGTTATTGGATCGTGACTTTTCTATCGATGCATGCTATCGGGACACTTAGTATCGCAATGCATCGATAGTTCGATGTATCGTTACACCCCTATTGGCTGCAATAGGGATCATCTACTTGGCATGTCCAGTCATCACGCTAAATTTCAACACTAGTGGCCTAGTGGTTCTCAAGTCACTGTTCAGGCTCCTGTGACCTTGACCTTTGATCAAGTGACCTCAAAATAAATAGAGGTCATCTACTCTGCATGTCCTATCATCCTATGAAGTTTCAAAATTGTAGGTCAAGTGGTTCTCAAGTTATTTCCAAAAAATGATTTTACATGAACAGGCCACTGTGACCTTGACCTTTATTAGACTGACCCCAAAATCAATAGGGGTCATCTACTCTGCATGTTCAATCATCCTATGAAGTTTCAACATTCTGGGTCAAGTGGTTCTCAAGTTATTGATCACAACTGGTTATCAATGTTCAGGCCCCTGTGACCTTGACCTTTAACGGAGTGACCCCAAGAACAATAAGGGTCATTTACTCTGCATGAACAATCATCCTATGAAGTTTCAACATTCTGGGTCGAGAGGTTCTCAAGTTATTGATTGGAAATGGTTTTCCATGTTCAGGCCCCTGTGGCCTTGACCTTTAACAGAGTGACCCTAAAATCATTAGGGGTCATCTACTCTGCATGACCAATCATCCTATGAAGTTTCATCATTCTGGGTCAAGTGGTTCTCAAGTTACTGACCGGAAATGGTTTTCAATGTTCGGGCCCCTGTGACCTTGACCTTTCACAGAGTGACCCCAAAATCGTTAGGGGTCATCTACTCTTTATGACCAATTATCCTATTAAGTTTCAACATTCTGGGTCAAGTGGTTCTCAAGTTACTGACCGGAAATGGTTTTCCATGTTCAGGCCCCTGTGACCTTGACCTTTAATGGAGTGACCCCAAAATCGATAGGGGTCATCTACTTTGCATGTACAATCATCCTATGAAGTTTAAACATTCTGGGCCAAGTGGTTCTCTAGTTATTGATCAGAAATGGTTTTCAATGTTCAGGCCCCTGTGACCTTGACCTTTGACGGAGTGACCCCAAAAACAAAAGGGGTCGTCTACTCTTTATGACTAATCATCCTATCAAGTTTCAACATTCTGGGTCAGGTGGTTCTCTAGTTATTGATTGGAAATGGTTTTCAATGTTCAGGCCCCTGTGACCTTGACCTTTGACGGAGTGACCCCAAAATCAATAGGGGTCATCTACTCTTCATGACCAATCATCCTATGAAGTTTCAACATTCTGGGTCAAGTGGTTCTCTAGTTATTGATCGGAAATGGTTTTCAATGTTCAGGCCCCTGTGACCTTGACCTTTGACGGAGTAACCCCAAAATCAATAGGGGTCATCTGCTCTTCATGACCAATCATCCTATGAAGTTTCAACATTCTGGGTCAAGTGGTTCTCTAGTTATTGATCGGAAATGGTTTTCAATGTTCAGGCCCCTGTGACCTTGACCTTTGATGGAGTGACCCCAAAAACAATAGGGGTCGTCTACTCCAGCAGCCCTATAACCCTATGAAGTTTGAAGGTTCTAGGGCAAATGGTTCTCCAGTTATTGCTCGGAAATGAAGTGTGACGTATGGACGGATGGACGGAAGGACGGACGGACGGACAGGGCAAAAACAATATGTCTCCTGGGGGAGACATAATAAAAATTTAATATTGGTAAAAATGCAAGAACGTAAATTTTCTGCATTATTTCAAAAGTGTTACAATGCTTTACTACCTTCTGCACAATATTTTTGGTTATTTATAAGAATGTCTTGCAAAAATCTTATGTCTATAAGTGTGTACCAGTAGTCATTTTCAGAGTACTCATTCCTTACTGATTTTTTAAGAGAAATTATTTTTCGCCTAGAATGTTTGGGTTAGTCCCTTTGACAAAATATATAAATCAATAGATGACTGAGAAATGGTACATTTCTCCCCTTGTAAAACTAATCTGTTTATGCAATTAGATATTTTTTTTTTAATTTTACAATTTAAAAGCAGTATTGAAGAGCTAGCTATAAAGGCTCCACATTAACAACTGCCCTTTTACAGATACAAGTTTTGTTTGGGCAGGTAGTCAGTGACCTGCCAATGAGCCAAATCAAAATACAGCCCAACAATTTTGTACTTACGTTCTCAGTAAACCTATGTAATTTATCTACATTCACTAAGGCAAGGCTCCTAATATACCCATATTGATCAAACAACAACTTTCAAGCTTTTTGATGGTGCAGGAATACCCTATGTGCCCCTTTATGCATTATTTCATGCATGAGCGGGCACGTAAGTAGAACCATCAACCATCTGTAAGACAGCTGGATGGCTTTGCCACATGAAAGAAATCTAAAACCCTAGCAAGATTTCTATCAGAGAGCTGTGAGGGTCAAATGATCCAACAAACAGGAGCAGTGGTCTAGTGGATAAGGTGTTGGCCGCTCAATCCAGGGGTCGTGGGTTCGAGCGCCACTGTGGTCACGACCATGACTTCTCATATGAATATGACACCAGTACTGGTTTTTCCAGGAAGCAGACTCGAGAGTGGTTATAATAAGCTTAAATCTTTCATCACAATCAAGCTAAAACAAATTAGTATAAACTAAACTAAATGATTCAAAGACAGTGACCTAAGTAAACCACTCTGACAGCCACAAAGGCCCTTATGCTCAGTTTTTAATCAACAAACCAAAATCTTCACCTTTAAAACAGGTACATACCAATAAATTCATTCCTTATTCTCATGCGTTCCATCACTGTAGGTGTGCAGTTGATTACAGTGTTAATGAATGTCATGATAGCAGTCTTGAATGCGACAGTTTCGTTTTTCTGTAGATCTCTTACCACAAGACTGAATCTATGTAACTGGTCACACTCATTCTGTAACATAAAAAAATCCCTGAAGATCTGGACCCAGTCGTTTAAATTTTCAAAAGGTGATTAAGCTAACAGCCTATTAAGTTTTAGGGTTGTATTTCGACATTTTAGAAAACTTGGTAAAACAACTGTACCAGTTAAGAATTTTGAACTAACATCATTACAGTTAAATCAAGACTAGTGTTTCCAACAACAAGAGCTGTCAGTGGACAGCGCGCTCGACTATTCTGTGCTTGATAGTATAATATAAGCAATGAGTAAAACTTTAACATTACAATAAGCATATTCTAAGTCGAAAAGGGGCCATAATTCAGTCAAAATGCTTGATAGAGTTGCCTCCTCCTTTTACAGACTGGGGTCATGATGGTAAACAAGTATGCAAAATATGAAAGCAATATCTAAATGGACTTTGAAAATATTAGGGGTGGTACGCAAACTTTAACATTTATTCTAAGTCGAAAAGATAGAGTTGCCTCCTCCTTTTTACAGACTGGGGTCATGATGGTAAACAAGTACGCAAAATATGAAAGCAATATCTCAATGGACTTTGAAAATATTTGGGGTGGTACGCAAACTTAACATTTATTCTAAGTCAAAAAGGGGCCATAATTCAGTCAAAACGCTCGACAGAGTTGCCTCCTCCTTTTTACAGACTGAGGTCATGATGGTAAACAAGTATGCAAAATATGAAAGCAATATCTCAATGGACTTTGAAAATATTTGGGGTGGTACACAAACTTTAACATTTGTGTGACGCTCACAATCACGCCGGGGCGAGTAGGATAGCTCCCCTATTCTTTGAATAGTCGAGCTAAAAAACACTGAAGATCTGAACCCAGTTGTTCAAAATTTCAGGTGATTAAGCTAACACCCAATTAATTTTTAGGGTTATATTTCGACATTTTAGAACTCAGTAAAACAAATGTACCAGTTAAGAATTTTGAACATCTAACTTTCATCTAAAACATCTTTACAGTTAAATCAAGACTAGTTTCCAACCAAAACTGATATCTTGAATCAAAAGTTAAACAGTTGTCTAAAGTTTTGAAAAAATTAAGCCCTGTTAAGATTTAGTGTATTGTAATAATGATATGCAACTTAAAAATTAAATTTATGAACATAAACTAGACATAAGACAGCTGACAACCGCACAAAAGTGAAATTACCGGTATATTAAATACTGGTATAAAGTTCAACAACACTACCATAACCTTAAATGTAAGACAGCCTTTCCAATACCCTCAAGTAGCCAATATTACTGATTTGACATTATGGCCAGCTCACATGACTTTTTGGTATTGTACACAGGTGAAAAATAGCTCCATTTTGGTAACATTTATGCATTAAAATTAAGTGCACGTTACCTACACATATGGGCCGTGGGCAAAATGTTTCAGAAAAGTATTGAGAATGTCTGACAGATGTTTAGTGCCAAGGAAAGCACTCGTTTTCCAGTCTTTGTATAAGCAAAAATGTTACCTGAATTGGGCATTTTCTCTGAGTGTAGTACTGTATGATACAGTAATGTCACATGGATTTACCACCATGCTGAAAACTGGTATAAAGTCCAGCAACACTAACTTTGACAGAAGAAAGGACTTCCATTGCACAAAGATAGCTAATTTTACTGAATTGATGCATCATGTCACACCTGTACAAACTGAATTTCTATTGAAAACCGGTCCAATAACACTATAAACCTTGATGTAAGACAGCCCTTCTATTACCCTCAGGTAGCCAATATTACACTAACCTTGATGTAAGGCAGCCCTTCCATTACCCTCAGGTAGCCAATATTACACTAACCTTGATGTAAGACAGCCCTTCCATTACCCTCAGGTAGCCAATATTACACTAACCTTGATGTAAGACAGCCCTTCCATTACCCTCAAGTAGCCAATATTACACTAACCTTGATGTAAGGCAGCCCTTCCATTACCCTCAGGTAGCCAATATTACACTAACCTTGATGTAAGGCAGCCCTTCCACTACCCTCAGGTAGCCAATATTACACTTACCTTGATGTAAGGCAGCCCTTCCACTACCCTCAGGTAGCCAATATTACACTTACCTTGATGTAAGGCAGCTCTTCCATTACCCTCAGGTAGCCAATATTACACTAACCTTGATGTAAGACAGCCCTTCCATTACCCTCAAGTAGCCAATATTACTGAAGACACAGACTGCTGACAGCATCTCAAATACTTGTTTCTTTGGGAGCGTTTCATTGCAATTCAATGCTGAAAATAAAGAGAATTTATTACAATCAAACTTACTTTTTCAAGCATTAAAAACAAGAGCTGTCCATAAGACAGCGCGCTCAACTTTTCTGAGTGCTTGTCTCTGAATTAGAGCTTTGCCAGTAAAAAAAAATCCAAGTTAAAAAGGGACACAACTCTGTCAAAATTCAAATCAGAGTTATGGGAATTGTGTCTCCTGGTGTAGATTTCCATAGTAACTGAGATATTTGACTTTAAATTATCAAAAATTTTAACAAAAATTCTAAGTTTAAAAGGGCAGGGCGTCAAGTGCTTTTGGGAGTCAAAAATATAGGTAGGATCCTGAAATATAGGTATTTGTGGGCCAGAAATATAGGATTATATAGGTTGCTTATAATGAAGAAAGCAAGTCAGACAAGTGTTTTATCCTCCTCCACCACCTACCAGCACTCTCTTTTATTAAACATAAAATACAAAAGGAACAGAAAAAGTGGCTACTTTTATGATTTTAAATCTTTGGAATGGTCTTAGCATTTTTCTCTAGGTTTGAAACATACGCCTTGATACCTGACCACTGCCTTACAATTCTTTCCAAAGCTGGTCCAATGCTTAGCCAACGAACCTCAGTATGCTTAATGAATAACCCCTCTGGAAGATCCAGGCTTATCTGAATGTCTCTGTAGTCTTCTCTCCTGCCTGGTGAGATCTTGAACAAACCAAATAAGGCTATTGCAAGGTCTTCTGCTTCTTGACCATACTCTTCAATGCCCTTGCTAAATGCATTATGCATGGTATGAAGATTACATGTATCAACATTCAATAGTCCTTCCCACTGAGGTGAAGTTTCTTTAATTTGTTTAGACACTTCCCTAAAAATTGTTTTGTTGACATTTGGTCCATCACTGCCAAGTGCAATTAAATATTTAACTGGTACAGTGTCCCCAAGAAGAGTCTCTACCATTGCTGATGCAACAGTCTTTCCATCTGCATGAGCAAAGAACAAGGATTTGTAATACCTACACCAGACTTCATCACACGTTGGAGACCAATACCTTATTAAAAGGTCCATTTGCTTCTTCACTTGAGCCTGAGTAGTTTCATCATATTGAAGAGAAAAATAGTTACTTGACTGTCTCACATCATACAGCAACAGTTTGGTGAAGGAAGGTCCTAACCCATCAGACAAGAGGTATGACAATTTTGTTCGACTCATACTAAATACATCTGCTATTGGACAATGAAACATAGCTTTGAATGTTTCTCCAATTCCATCATTGGCTCTAAAGCTAATATTAGAATAGGCACATTTTGCTGCCCACAATACTTCAGCAGAAATAACATCATCTTTAGCATACGAATAGCTTAAAATTTGCTTTTGCTTTGAGGTGAAAGCTGGTGATTCACTAATGCTACCATGGACTGTTCCTTCTGAAGTTGAACATAGGTTTTCATCAGCTGTTGGAGGTTTAAATTTCAGTTTAGCTTGTGTTGATGAGAAAGCAACTTTACTTAATTTCTTGTGTTGAGTGCCTTTTGCATGTTGAAGAATTTGTCTCAGTCCAGCATTATCACACTTTATGTCAGTTTTGCACAATGTACAGTGACCATAACAGTCACTCTTCCCCTTGACACACCATAATTTCAGTTCATGTCCATTACCATCTACTTCTGATAGCCACCTATCTCGAAACTGACTCTTATTAGCAGGCATTATGAGGCTTAATTATGATACATTAAGGCTTGTTTATTCTGAAAACAAAATAAAAACATGTGCATTTCCTATTCACATTTTTATACATGAAAGCTTTAAGAAATGGAAAATATTCCAATTGAAAAAAGAACTTCCATTACTTAAAGCTTTCCTAAAGTTGGGCTGGGCAGGGTCGCTACACCTAAAAGGAATACAAATTTCAATGCCTAAAAGGTAACAGCATATTTATAAACTCAATTATCATAGAATTACTTCTTTTTTAATGGTCTGAATGACCTTTGTATTCCTTGCTTACCACAAAATTTCCAGATTATAGGTATTTATAGGTATTTGGGCAAAATATAGGATTTTATAGGTTATTATAGGTAGAGGGCTAAAATATAGGAAAATATAGGTAAATATAGGTAACTTGACACCCTGAAAGGGACATAATTCTGTCAAAATTCAAATCAGAATTATGGGAATTGTGTCTCCTGGTGTAGATTTCCATAGTAACTTAAATTATCAAAAATTTTAACAAAATATTCTAAGTTAAAAAGGAGCATAATTCTGTCAAAATTCAAATCAGAGTTATGGGGATTATTTCTCCTGGTGTAGACTTTGATGGTAAATAAGTATCTTAAGTTTCAAGTCAAAAGCTTTGACAGTAACAGAGATATTTGACTTTATCAAAAACTTTAACCAAAACTTGTAAGTTAAAAAGGGGCATAATTCAGTCAAAATCCATATCAGAGTTATGGGGATTATTTCTCCTGGTGTAGACTTTGATGGTAAATAAGTGTTTTAAGTTTCAAGTCAAAAGCTTTGATAGTAACAGATATTTGACTTAATCAAAAATTTTAACCAAAACTTGTAAGTTAAAAAGGGGCATAATTCTGTCAAAATTTAAACCAAAGTTATGGGGATTGTTTGGCCTAGTGTAGACTTTGATAGTAAATAACTATTTTAAGTTTCAAGTCAATAGCTTTGATAGTAATAGAGATATTTGACTTCATCAAAAACCAACAGCGATGGCAACACCGGGGCGAGTACAATAGCCCTACTTTTTCTTCGAAAAGTCGAGCTAATCAAAAGTGTGCCATTAAATTCATAAGTAATCTACTGGGTAATCACTGGGTCAAGATATAATCCTGATACCATGGTAAGTTAACAGTATCTAATGTTGAATAGTAACACATCTGCCTTGACTTTGCCAATTTTAAATTTTATCAACTATTTCAGAACAAAAAAACTTGTATTATAATTATCCAATGTTAATGCAAAAGCATGACACATAACAGCCTGTCAAACAGTAACATAACAGGGGCGGCAAATTCAATTGTCCGTATTGCCCAGGTTGTCCCAAAGCTTGTACGGACAAGTGAAATTTGACCAGAATTTACTATATAACTATCATACGGGCAAGTACAAAATAGCAATTGACAAAAACGGACAAGCAAGTCTAAATCAGATTTCGCCGCCCAGGGTTTTTTTTTATTCTATAGCAGAGGCCGAATATCGGCCTCGTCCCCCAGCCGAGGATTTCCCCCACAGCCAAGGATTTCCCCTACCGCAGTCGAAATTCCCCTACGTCCGAAATTCCCCCCTCCAAAATCGTAAACAAAGCAATGGAGATTACTCCCAGCGATTTTCCCGACCGAATATCGGACCCGTTCACAATTGCAGACGGTCTTTCACAATTTTCAATGGGTGTGAAAACCTTTAGAAATAGTAGAAAAATGTTCAAGAAGAGCGTTCAGTGGACCCGAGGTTTCGGTTTTGACCAGCGAAAATCGATAAAAACTCGTATCTGACCCGCACATAATAAGCTTGTCTCGCGGTAATACTCTTTGATGCGTAACGAGTTCGAAAGCTCTGCCCCTTGTCAATCAAAATCCCAGTGAACTTCATACTGTTTGTCGACGCCAGCGTAAGTATGACAGTAGGCGGAGCGTCGTATGTTAATTAGCTACTGACAGATGTCAATCACGCCACGCGCCGACTGACACGTGGTTATCATCAGTATGTAATATAGATGATTGATAAACAATGCAGCGTCAGATTATCGTGTTTGTACCTCTTGTTAATTAGCGGTAACAGCTTATGCTGTATTGTGTAATATGTGTTGTTAATTTAAAGTAATTATTTTATGTGCTTGATTCGATTAAATAAGCCGGTCGGCCGTTACGCAAATTTATTATCTTTGCCGAGGCATTTTGCTAGAGCAAAATAAAATATAAATGTTTTAAGTAATCAGATATTATAAGTATGGAATAGTTCTGGTGAAAAGATGAAATTTAAAACGGGTATTTTATCAGGAATTTTTAATGTTTGCTTTCGTTTTTTCATATTTGTCACACGTTTTCGCGATCGTGATTTTCGGACTTTTTTTATCCTCTCTTACAAGATTTTCTAGTACAATTGAAATAAAAAGCCAACAAAAGTATGCATTTAATAATAATATGATGACTCTTGCAAAAGCAACTCTTATTTTAAAGCATTTCTTGTGAATAAAAGCATGTGACCTTTAAATATTCAATGATTTGAGCATTTCAACTCTCCCCACCCACCTTGTTACAATGATAAGTGAACATGAGTGCAAGTCCATCTATTGCTAAGTGACAGTGTGTATAGTTGCTAAAAGTTGCAAGAATATGTAATAAAAGCATAGTTTAAAGTGTTTATTATGCATAATTGTAAATTCCCCACTGAGTGAAAAAATCCCCCAAAACTGCTCGTCGCGCGCTATTTTCTTCCCCCAATGACAGGCTGGGGCCTCTTCCCCCAGTCGTAAAAAAAAACCCCTGCCGCCCCTGCATAATTATCTTAATATGCTTCTGTATTTAAACCTAAATACACATTTCTGATAACTCTGTACTTCTACTCTCACATTTTATACTGGTTATAAAAGCTTTTCGTTATTTGAAAGATAATATTATTTCTTTCATACCCATTGTAAGTTTCTTTGTGCACACATCACTATTGATGAAAAATTCCAGTCCAAATGTATTATTGAGTATACAGCGGACACAAGAAATACAGTCCATTTGTAGTATGGCATCTGATATGCACGTGAAGCTCCGTGCAGCCATCTGGTACAGGGAATCCAACAAACTGTCTAGGCCGTCCAGGTAAAGAAATTCCTGCAAAGTATTTTCTACAGTAATGTTATGTTAAATTGTCATATCACTACTGAAAATTAAACCTAAAATGAGCTCAAAGGTTATTCAAGTTCCTATTATGTAACAGTCAGAAGGTTAATGATTTGCAGCTCTCAAAATTTCTAGAATGTGGAAGGTTCCACCAAGTTCTACAAATAATTTAATTGATAAGTTAAAAAACATCTCAAGGGGCTGAGTCAACCCAAATTTTTTTCCCCTGTAAAAGGGGCCATTTATAAGCCTCAAAGTCTTTCCCTCAGAAAATTCCTTTCAAATCCTGCAAATTTCCACGAAATTTGACTTTACATCTGATTCAGTATTTTATTCCCATTTGCCAAAATACCTAGCTATTTCTTTTGCCAGATCAAAGACCTGGGCCCTCTTCCCTCTTGTAAAAACAACGGGTATTCAACAGCCTTAATTTAAATGAATACGAATTGAAAAAGGGACATAATTTTGTACAAAAAACACAAAATAGAGTGATGGAACCTTTGCAATGTAAGTCAGTTCATCACAGTGAATAAGTGTGTGAAGAAGTTTCAATCCATTTCAGGACGAATGCTGGAGTCCAACAGCTCTTCCTATTCTTTGAATAGTCGAGCTAAAATACTCTACTAACATTTCCTATAACCTAGGGTAATTTAACATAACAGAGGTGATAAAGGAGTAATCACACAGTCAGCTAAACAATTCCACTGAACTTGACATGTCAAATAGGCATTTTGCCAACCCTGCACAAACCTGCAACCATTTCTCAGAGCAGTTATCCAGCTTGGTCCTTAATGCACAGTACATCTGCACAGAGGGAACACTGTGTGTAAGGGTAACACATTGTTGGGGTGTACTGCGTGCCAGATCCTGCTGCAGTTCCAGAGTAGTGTTGTTAGCACTGTGCAAGTTACTGCGGCTGGTTAGACGACTTGCCATTGTCTTCACCTGAAGAAATAACATTAAAAGCTATTGTTGTGAAGGAAAATTAATGTGATAAATTCCCCCAGATGCCTCTTTTATACAGGGTAAGACTTAGTACAAGAGATCACAGAGTGATCTTGGCGCCCACCAATGTGCCATTTTTGAGTGTTCCAAATTTCAAGACTTATTGACAAGCTCAAGGTCAAATTTCATTTCTGTACACAACACAAATCTATGCATGTGGTCCAAATTTGAAGCCTGTACCTTCAAAAATGTGAAAGTAGGTCACTAGGTCAATGTCAAGGTCAAAGTTTGTTTCGGTACACCAAACTATGCATGTGGTCCTAAATTTGAAGCCTGTAGCTACAGAAATGTGAAAGTAGGTCACTAGGTCAATCTTAAGGTTAAACTTCATTTCGGTACACAAAACTATGCAAGTGGTCCAAATTTGAAGGCTGTAGCTTGAGAAATGTAAAAGTAGGTCACTAGGTCAAAATCCAGGTCAAATTTTACTTCGGAATACAAAACTATGCATGTGGTCTAAATCTGAAGCCTGTACCTTCAAAAATGTGAAAGTAGGTCACTAGGTCAATGTAAAGGTCAAAGTTTGTTTCGGTACACAAAACTATGCATGCGGTCCAAATTTGAAGGCTGTAGCTTGAGAAATGTAAAAGTAGGCCACTAGGTCAAAATCCAGGTCATATTTTATTTCGGAATACAAAACTATGCATGTGGTCCAAATATGAAGCCTGTACCTTAAAAATGTGAAAGTAGGTCACTAGGTCAATGTAAAGGTCAAAGGTCATTTCAGTACACAAAACTATGCAAGTGGTCCAAATTTGAAGGCTGTAGCTTGAGAAATGTAACAGTAGGTCACAAGGTCAAAATCAAGGTCAAATTTTATTTCAGAATACAAAACTATGCATGTGGTCCAAATTTGAAGCCTGTACCTTCAAAAATGTGAAAGTAGGTTACTAGGTCAATGTCAAGGTCAAAGTTTTTTTCGGTACACAAAACTATGCATGTAGTCCAAATTTGAAGGCTCTAGCTTGAGAAATGTGAAAGTAGGTCACTAGGTCAAAATCAAATGCAAATTTCATTTTGAAACACAAAATTATGCATATGGTCCAAATTTGATGCCTGTACCTTCAAAAATGTGAAAGTAGGTCACTAGGTCAAAATAAAGGTCAAAGTTTTTTTCCAGTGCACAAAATTATGCATGTGGTCCAAATTTGAAGGTTGTAGCTACAGAAATGTGAAAGTAGGTCACTAGGTCAAAATCAAGGTCAACTCATGTCAAGGTTCATCTTGCCACTCAAAAATATGCATGTGGTCCAAGTTTGAATGTTGTAGTTACTGACAAGAACATTTTAAAAGTTTTTCCCTATATAAGTCTATATGAACCATGTGACCCCCGGAGCGGGGCCATATTTAACCCTAGGAGGATAATTTGAACAAACTTGGTAGAGAACCACTAGATGATGCTACATTACAAGTATCAAAGCCCTAGGCTTTGTGGTTTGGACAAGAAGATTTTCAAAGTTTTTCCCTATATAAGTCTATGTAAACCATATGACCCCCTGGGCGGGGCCATATTTGACCCTAGGGGTATAATTTGAACAATCTTAGTTGAAGACCACTAGATGATGTCACATACAAAATATCAAAGCCCTAGGCCGGTTTTGGACAAGAGGTTATTCAAAGTTTTTCCCTATATAAGTCTATATAAACCATGTGACCCCCAGGGCGGGGCCATATTTGACCCCAGAGAAATAATTTGAATCATCTTGGTAGAGGACCACTAGATGATGCTTCATACCAAATATCAAAGCCCTAGGCTCTGTGGTTTTGGACAAGAAGGTTTTCAAAGTTTTTCCCTATATAAATCTATATAAATTATAGAAATAAACAAAGGGCCATAACTCACTCATAAATTGTTGAACTAGTCTGATTTTCTGGGGGACACAACTAGGGTACCAATACATCATTCTGACAAAGTTTGGTCAAAATCCCCCCAGTAGTTTCTGAGGAGATGCGATAACGAGAAATTGTTAACGGACGGACGGACGGACGGACGGAATGACGGACCACGGATGCAGAGTGATTTTAATAGCCCACCATCTGATGATGGTGGGCTAAAAATGTTGTGATCATGACCTTTGACCTTCTCACATGACGCTGAACTTGGACCTTTTTATGTTGTCTTGTTGTGGTAAATACAAAACTTTATGAAAATCTTAGTCGTCTTCATGAGGTCAACAACAGATGCTAGTTTTATGAAATCTTCAAATCAAAGCGATTCAGACAAAATGGGGCAAGCACGAATTTAAGCTACTCCTCCTTCGATCTCAGTGTGACCTTGACCTTGGACCTAGCGACCTGTGTTGTGTCTTGTGTATATCGTCTTAATGAGATTAACTGATGCTGTTTAAGATATGAAATGGATATGATGGACAAACAGACTGATAGCAAATTAATTATAGTATACCCTCCACAAAAACCATTTTCAGTAATTTAGCAATGGAAATAGAAATTGATCCACTGTCTTGCAACCTTAAAATCCATCCCATTCTGTTAATATGGTACTGCATTATAATCACATTCAGGCGCACAGCAAGGTAGATGGTATTGGGGCGGCATGAGACACTGATGGGGTGGGTATGGGAGATGTGCCCCCACCCAGGTTGTGGGATTTTTTTTTGCAAATTGCACCATAAATGACACAATTTTCTTAGCCAATTATATTGATGATCAAGACGTTATGTGTGCCAATTTTACAAAGTAAAGCTAGCTCTATTTTAGCATTGCTTGAAATTCTGAAAGTCACTGAAATTTCAAAACGATTCATTGTCTTGCATTTAATGAGCTTTACTCTTCAAGCATCAACCATTGTCAGAAAATATTAAATGGGTAAAAACAAGAGAGAGCTGTGAAAGACAAATAATGGCATTAATGCTCGTTTCTTTTTAATAATATGTAATTGCATATCTATTCTACAGAAAACTTACACTTAAAATATTTTTACTTTACGTGTTATTTCAAGAGACAGAGTTCTGCCGAGGATTTCAGGATGATGGGCCCATGGCCCATCTACCTTGAAAACATGGGGCCATTCTGGAACTTTTTGGGCCATTCAAAAGAATCAAATTTTACATTTAAAAAACTTTACCTTTGTTATAAAAACTTTACCTTTCTTATGCTTTAAAAAGTATAAAGCTTTTTAAATGTAAAGTTATACACAAAGTACATGTCATTAATTCTCTTTTCCTTATAACTTAACCATGTATGCTCAACCAATAAGTTCTTCTGAAAGCTCTGTTTGCCAGACATTTTACTCTTACTTTTTTGCTTTACGCAAATTACTTGACTAGGTGGGGGTCGGATCAGTCTGTGATTCTGAGGTTGTTGTTTAATGTTCAGCGATATCTATAGTTAAATCGTCGCTTTTGTTCAATGTATCATTTTTATTTGTATCTTTCCCCAGTGTAACTAAATCTAGTTCATTTTCCTAGGGGCAGGACTGAAAAATACGTGCATAATCGCTTTTCCTTTCTGTGCGGTCGCCACTTTGATACAATCATGGTGCAATTATCACAACACATTATATTTTCAATCTGTCACAGTGATCTCCCCTGGAGGTATGTCTATCTACCGTGCAAGACTGGCAAACTAGCGATCATTATCGGGGCGGGTTTGAGTTTCAGATTTTCTGGCGAGCCAAAGGCCCACCAACGCGAAATTTGGTGCGCCATTCATATTTTTCGCGCCAATGGCGCAAAAAACGCAGCCTCAGCAGAACTCTGAAGAGATCCATTTAAAGTGAAAGCAATTTCTTTACTTCATTAACTGATTGAGTTGTTCTGGCATATACAGTCATACAAATGATGAGTGGCCACCCCACCACCAAAAAGATAATCCACCAATTAATTTATTGATTTTTGACACTTGGCGATTCCGCCATTTGACAATACATGTGTCCCTGGTAATGCTCTATCGACTTCCGCCGTTTCCCCAATTTTGCATGAGTGTGTAAAGTTGATGAAAAAATCTGGTCAGGACCTTTTTATGTTGTCTTGTTGTGGTAAATACAAAACTTTATGAAAATCTTAGTCGTCTTCATGAGGTCAACAACAGATGCTAGTTTTATGAAATCTTCAAATCAAAGCGATTCAGACAAAATGGGGCAAGCACGAATTTAAGCTACTCCTCCTTCGATCTCAGTGTGACCTTGACCTTGGACCTAGCGACCTGTGTTGTGTCTTGTGTATATCGTCTTAATGAGATTAACTGATGCTGTTTAAGATATGAAATGGATATGATGGACAAACAGACTGATAGCAAATTAATTATAGTATACCCTCCACAAAAACCATTTTCAGTAATTTAGCAATGGAAATAGAAATTGATCCACTGTCTTGCAACCTTAAAATCCATCCCATTCTGTTAATATGGTACTGCATTATAATCACATTCAGGCGCACAGCAAGGTAGATGGTATTGGGGCGGCATGAGACACTGATGGGGTGGGTATGGGAGATGTGCCCCCACCCAGGTTGTGGGATTTTTTTTTGCAAATTGCACCATAAATGACACAATTTTCTTAGCCAATTATATTGATGATCAAGACGTTATGTGTGCCAATTTTACAAAGTAAAGCTAGCTCTATTTTAGCATTGCTTGAAATTCTGAAAGTCACTGAAATTTCAAAACGATTCATTGTCTTGCATTTAATGAGCTTTACTCTTCAAGCATCAACCATTGTCAGAAAATATTAAATGGGTAAAAACAAGAGAGAGCTGTGAAAGACAAATAATGGCATTAATGCTCGTTTCTTTTTAATAATATGTAATTGCATATCTATTCTACAGAAAACTTACACTTAAAATATTTTTACTTTACGTGTTATTTCAAGAGACAGAGTTCTGCCGAGGATTTCAGGATGATGGGCCCATGGCCCATCTACCTTGAAAACATGGGGCCATTCTGGAACTTTTTGGGCCATTCAAAAAGAATCAAATTTTACATTTAAAAAACTTTACCTTTGTTATAAAAACTTTACCTTTCTTATGCTTTAAAAAGTATAAAGCTTTTTAAATGTAAAGTTATACACAAAGTACATGTCATTAATTCTCTTTTCCTTATAACTTAACCATGTATGCTCAACCAATAAGTTCTTCTGAAAGCTCTGTTTGCCAGACATTTTACTCTTACTTTTTTGCTTTACGCAAATTACTTGACTAGGTGGGGGTCGGATCAGTCTGTGATTCTGAGGTTGTTGTTTAATGTTCAGCGATATCTATAGTTAAATCGTCGCTTTTGTTCAATGTATCATTTTTATTTGTATCTTTCCCCAGTGTAACTAAATCTAGTTCATTTTCCTAGGGGCAGGACTGAAAAATACGTGCATAATCGCTTTTCCTTTCTGTGCGGTCGCCACTTTGATACAATCATGGTGCAATTATCACAACACATTATATTTTCAATCTGTCACAGTGATCTCCCCTGGAGGTATGTCTATCTACCGTGCAAGACTGGCAAACTAGCGATCATTATTGGGGCGGGTTTGAGTTTCAGATTTTCTGGCGAGCCAAAGGCCCACCAACGCGAAATTTGGTGCGCCATTCATATTTTTCGCGCCAATGGCGCAAAAAACGCAGCCTCAGCAGAACTCTGAAGAGATCCATTTAAAGTGAAAGCAATTTCTTTACTTCATTAACTGATTGAGTTGTTCTGGCATATACAGTCATACAAATGATGAGTGGCCACCCCACCACCAAAAAGATAATCCACCAATTAATTTATTGATTTTTGACACTTGGCGATTCCGCCATTTGACAATACATGTGTCCCTGGTAATGCTCTATCGACTTCCGCCGTTTCCCCAATTTTGCATGAGTGTGTAAAGTTGATGAAAAAATCTGGTCAGGACATTTTCAAAATAATTGAACCATGGTTTTGCCATTATTGGCTGAATCATTGGGGAGGCAATCACCACCCCTTCCGCTTCAGTTGCAACATAGTTGGATGCTCAATAGTCCATGATTCTGGGATAGATTAAAAATAAAAAGGTTAAAATCAGTAACTTTATTTTTGTAATGTAATGGCCTGTTATTTTATTATTGTGGGCCTGTTACTTTGTTATTATGACATGTTCATACTTAAATTATTATTTTATTTAAAGAGAAGAAAGAAAGGAAATTGTAATGTAATGGCATGTTACTTTGTTATTATGACAAGTTCATATTTAAAATTATTATTTTATTTTAAAGAGAAGAAAGAAAGGAAATTGTAATGTAATGACCGTTCAGAACATAGTTCTAAAGTATCATAGTAACAGTCCAGTATTCTAAAATATTGCTTCTCCGAAATATTGTTCTATCTGTTTCATACACATGTATAATTGTATATTGCTTATCCTAAGGTTAACAGAGTATAGTTCTTCTCTGTACCAGGCATACAGGTAGCCAACTGGACGCTGGCATATTTCCATTATACATTGCAGTTTCATGTAGATTCAGCAGTCCACAGAATGTCGTATCACCATATTTGTAATAACGCTTTGGCATGATAGCTAATTACCAACAATGCTCTTGGGTATTTTTCCTATATAATCCTGATTAACCAGGAAAAGCGGAGGACGGCACGGGGAACCATATTGAATAGACTCTATTAGTTATGGGTTAGCTATCATTGTCAGTGCGTCTCACTTTTCCATAAGAACCTGGGTTGAACTTTAAATAAAAACTGTTGACTTTCAAAGTGTTGTTTACTATTCCTTGTCACCTGAGTTTATTACGTGACATTTTTAGATGAATAAATTTTGCAGGGCCCACACTGGGCTGAAAAAAGTTGAAGACACCTTTTTTCTCGGGAACGGTAGGGAGGTTGCTGGAGAGGTTTCCCTTCCCGCAGCGCGCTGAAAATTTTTGTTACTTTCCATAAGCAAATGGTGATATTCTAGCTATATAGGGGGACTTTTGAATGAAAGTGGGTATACCTCTTAAGCAAGTTTTGTATTTTAAAATGTTGTTGGATGTTTGAAGCAACCTGTCTGAAATATTTTTCCATTACAGCTTCTTTTTGTTGTGGGCCTACTATGTAAATGCATGGCCCGGGGGCTGTGTTTTTGGTGCTCTGTGCTTCCGAGAAATCTACCCTGATACAGGATTACATTTCAAATCCATTCCTAACTTTTAAAGACATTCAAAAAACTTGGCAAACACCTTTACTAATTACTTACTAAGATCACAGACACGGGTCCAGTGTATTTTTTTTTTTTTTGATTAATATAAAAAAACAACCTTTTTTCACACAAATATGCTTTCTATATGTTAGTCAAATGAAAAAAAAATGATGACAAAAAAACGGATTTTTTGTCATCATTTTTTTTTCATTTGACTAACATATAAAAAGTATATTTGTGTGAAAAAAAAAGGATTTTTATATTAAACAAAAAATACACTGGACCCATGCCTGTGACTAAGATACTGTCTGACGGTGGCGACAACGTTAAAAAATTCATCAAACCATTCATTATTTTGCCGATTTATTTATTAATTATTTGATCCATGGAAATTAAAGGCATCAATCATTTAATCTGCCGTAATGACAACAAAACAAAAATATTATTTTAACCCGATAATCGGTTGCTTATTGATTGAAAATTGCATCTTCTTGCGTGTCAAGATGTTTATTACACATTGTTATATGTAAAGTAAACGCAGACTGGGTAGTACTATCCCGAAATAAGTTAATTTTATAAGGTAAAATTATCGGAACCAGTCAACTGTTTTTTTAACATAATTTCTCGGAGGTTACGATTTAGAACGTCTGAAACAAAATGGCGGTCCAAATTACGAACATTTTTTCATTTTCGCCACTCGCGATTTTTCTTCGCCACTTTCATCGCAGATTCGCCAAATGGCTCAAGTGGCCAGGGGTTCCACTAGACCTGAAAACCCAAGAGTCCCAGGACCCTTGGGGGCAAATTTTGAAGGGTCCTTTTCCAAAATACAGGAGTCCTGTCCCAACAGGTCCTTATAATTGACTATATTTTTTTTTATTTAGTAATACGTAGATCTTTACCTAAGAAAACAATAAACCCAAGATCATTTTACAGCATAATAAAAATGTCAGTTTCAGGTCATATAGTCTCATATTGTAAACTAATATTTATCAAAATTCATGTTATTTTGATTAGGTTTTTCTTCTATATTTCATTTAATTTTTAATAACAGAACAGTGCTATAACACTCTATAAAAATGTATCCAAAATGTACTATCCGGATACTGGTACACTTTCGGAATGTCATCGGAAAGTAGTTTTTGCTTAGTTTACTTGGCCAACTAAGCTAAATCAGAGATAGTTCCTCAAATAATGATGCTAATTATCATTAAAAACTGCATTGAAAGTCAGTTTTTTTAAGGAATTTTGGAAATATGCATATGACATCGGGTGTAATTAGACTCGTGAACGGACATTCTAAATTTATTTTTGCTTTCAAAATTCATCAAAATTTGTGAAGTTTCTTGTTGAAATTACGGTATGATCACTAAACAATGGTCTAATTTAAAGTTGGCATGAAAAAATCTTGCAGGGCACTTTTCACATGCTCGGTAATCAGCTGCTTACGATAATTTAATAATTGGCGCCGTTTTTGACAGTACACAGGATCAATACTCTTTATCAATTAATTTCAACACTTCATTGATTCTTCTTACCTATGTGCACTCACCGTGACGTAACTTGCTGATAAAAAAATCAGCGAGGCATGTCTACATGAGAAAGGGCGGGATTTAGCAGAAGATCAAAGGCAGGAGGGCATGACCGCGAGTGTTTATTTTGGAATACACGTGTCTATCGTGGAAATAGTTTTACTGAAGGAAATGAATGATAAGAGAAAGGATTATCAAAGGAAAATGCCTCCGGGTCTCGAAGGACGCACAGGCAAGTATCATGCCGGGTCCTTTTAGCGTCTTTTGAAAATCTCCCAGGTCCGGACCCGGGGTCCCGGGTCAAATGGAACCCCTGAGTGGCGAACGACAGCGTGGGCCCTGTTTTGGGGCTGTTGCCCCCCAAACTTGCTACATGCATGCATATTGTAACTTCCGGGAGGCAGTGGCACAGTGGTTAGCAGATTGGTCTACAACTTTAAGGGAGTCAGTGGCGCAGTGGCTAGCAGGTTGGACTACAAGCCAGCGGTCCAGGTTCGATTCCCGGTCGTGACTGATATCCCAACTATAGTCCAAATAATTGTACTCGAGAGTTGAATATCGTTATATTATTTTGACTTGTCGATATCCGCCTCCGAGTACAAACCAGAAAAGGTAAAGAATGTGGTAGCACTGTCCTCTTCTTTGCGTAAGTAACACCCAATGGAATCCATTGGGCGGGAATTATGTTATAATAATGCAACGGATAAAAAAAAGAAATACATACACAGAAAGCCTGTAATTTTTCCTTTTCAATGATGTATATATTACCGAGATTTCTTGAGAAAAATTCAAACTATGGCAGTTAAAAAAATGCCAAGGTTTAACACGAGTGTACTACATATTGGAAAATGGCCGTTCACCGGTAAACACATTACTACACGAAGGTTTTCATTGGTCACGCCTCCGACCGCCATTACATGAAGACGATTGAAACGTTAGAGGTTTAAATTTTTTACAACAGAAATTCTTCATAAATATGTCCTGTTCTTATGTTTTTTATTTACTATTTATGATTTAAAACAACAGGTAAGCAGTTAGAGCTAAAGAAAAATCGTGACTACTGATAAATCGTAATTTCAATTGACCACAGTTTCCACCACAGTTTTGATTGTTTCTGGTTGAGATCTCTAGGTAGACAACGTAAAATATCAAAATGTAAAATCGGTCTGCCCGAGGTCTCATTATTTAGACTAATCCCAACTAGTGCTCAGTGCTGGGTGATTTACTTAAATTGGTACTGTTTCCAGCAGTATCGGCCTAGACTTAATGCTGGGGAGGTAAATATGACGCCTGTCGTGGGCTCAGCTTGATTATAAGTTGTTCCATCCATTCTAGGTGGGGACTTTCGTCGACTACTCACTTTAAACAAGAAACATTACATTTACTAAAGTGCATTCTACCCTAAAGAATTTCAAATACGAGAATTAACGATCAAATCACGGCGGCTAGTCAAAAAGGCTGCTATATTTCAAGCCGCAGAGTATCCGTTTTTTTCTAGGGTCGCGAATACCAATATCATATGAATTTACAATGATTTTCAAATCACATACCTACACTGTAGGTGCTGAAAAAGTTTAAACTAAGTGGTATTTAATGTGTCATTTATATAACACCATCAACACATTCCTTTTTATGTTTTTATTTTCGTGACTAATTTGTTTGTTTTCACCGGAATTCGAATTTTGCGCGTAACCGGAAATGTGGATTAGTCTAAAGTTCTTTTTAATGATATTGTTGTAGTCGCACTGACAAGCATTTTGCAAGATTTATATTAGTCCAACTCGCGTCATACAAAAGACGTGAAAGTGGTACTGGTAGCTCCCTTGCTGTGCACTCAGCACTGAAAAGGTACGTAACTATCTGTTACTGGACACATATTTTGTCACACAAGAGCTTTGTAGCACGTGTTATATGCTCGATTATGTGTGACGTTAAATAAAGCTTACCTTTATCTTTACCTTTAACACCACGGTTCATCTACATCTACATGATATTCCAAACAGTCAGATCATCACTATTATTACTACTCTTCTCCTCTTTTTACTTTTCAGAGCTCACCATCTCGCCAGAATGACACTTAATGCCAACCGCATGTATCCTTCAAACACTCCTGACACCATTAAAGTAAAATACCAAGGTTCCTATTTGGGCCCGCTTAGCTCAGTAGGAAGAGCGTTGGTCTATGGATCGCGGGGTCGAGAGTTCGATCCCCGGGCGGGGAGCATGTTCTCCGTGACGATTTGATAAAAGACATTGTGTCTGACATCATTCGTCCTCCACCTCTGGTAATTCATGTAGGGAACCGAAGTTGGCAGTTACTTGTGGAGAACAGGTTTGTACTGGTACAGAATCCAGGAACACTTATTAGGTTAACTGCCCGCCGTTACATGACTGAAATACTGTTGAAAAACGGCGTTAAACCCAAAACAAACAAACAAACGTGAGAACGATCAGTGTCAAAAACACCACGGTTCATCTACATCTACATATCTACATGATACTCTCAATAGTCAATAACTATAACTGGGAGGCGACTGTTTGTGTGTGTGTGTGGGGGGGGGGGGGGGCGATTAAGCCGCTATTGCATGTTGAACAATTCTCCTCATAGAATTAAAATGACATTAAGAAAATTTACAAGATATTATATTATTATTATTATTATTATTATTATTATTATTATTATACCAGATTTATATAGCGCCCATTTCATGATCAATTTCACGTTCAAAGGCGCTTTACATATTGGCTATAATTTTGATGCACTGTGAAATCAGCAGCAAAATCATTATTTCGAAATTGCCTGAAATGTTCTTACATTTTCCGAAATCTAAATGTCTTTAATTATATTATTATGTAATACTGAACTTAAATGCCGTTTAAAGAATTAATTTGATAACAGTTTTCTAGTGCGTGCCGTTTAACGCCAAAACGATGTTTATCTCTTGAATACACAAGCTTAGTGTACAGTATTAAAATTATCAAATGTATTTTGCCTGTTGTAGAGAAAGCACCTGCAGAAGAATGATTCTTCAGATTAATATAAAAATGGCATTGCATTTCATTCACCACTGACTGTCTATATTTCTTTTCTTTTTTCAATAAACGAATAATAATAATAACATTTGTGTAGAAACTATTTATGGAAAATGTTTCTTTTTACTGAAAATCAGTCGAATATTTAAAAAAACAACTTGCCATTGAAATTAATCTATGCTTTTACTTTTTTAAAGGTAGATTCTTTTTAACACATAGGACAAAATGCAACCAATTTAATGTAATTATTATACAATGTACATGTAAATTATTCAAGGCAGTTCATATTGAGCCACACTGTAACAGTAGTCGTTGAGACTTTGTCACATGTTATCGTTTACACATGACTTATGCTGTAAGTTCCTCTGCCACATTGATTATTGAATCTGAGTGACAACATAATTACGGAGAAAACCGAATATTTTCTATCATTTTAAACATTGTGTCACTAGTAACACATTTAGGGCACAGAATGTTCTTATGAACTTTATCTGGAGACGTTGCCTTCAAGCTGGGTCCTTTGAAATAGAACCAAAGCGTGAGCCAATAGCCACAGTACAGTTTATTGTGATGCATGTTACAGGAAGCATGCTAGTAACAATTAAGGTAACCATACGGTACTTCACACAAAGGCTGACAGCAAATGTTCACCAGTTTCACCAGATGAAATGGCATTTTCATGCCTTGTGTTGCTATCTTTATTCAATTGTTGATGCAAACGTAATATTTTTTGGTAGCATTTCAAAATGATTTAAATGCCATTGCGCCATTCTCGCCTGGCTAAATCAACTCGAGTTGAATACATAGCCTAAATACCCCCTCCATTTCATAAAAATATACCTTTTTGGCCTAGAGAGTTTCAAGTAAAAAGAGTCTGACAACTGGTCCAGCTAAGAAATCTTAAGTTTGCTTGCATGATTTTCATTAGTCCAACTCTTGACGTAGGTAGATGTAATTAGGGCCTATCATTGCAGTCTGTGGACATACCCGCTGGTGAGGTAATTAGAGTCACAGATTGGGTCTAGGTTTTCATATGCTTAGGAGCAGGGTAAAGGCGAGTCGCCTTAAGCTTCAAGTGGTGATTGTCGCCAACCATAATGCTTTGTTCTCATCCCTCAAAAGGTTATTCTTATCGTGAAAATAGAACTTTACCGATATAAAAAGAGCATGTGGGCAATTTTAAATGTATTGTACATAGCCAGTTGATCATTGCAAGAGGAAGATTTTTTCGTCTGGTTATTTTGGTTCTCCAAGACTTCCCGGTTGTCCTCTCCCTTCGCCACCATCACCGCTCACAACTGTCATAACGCTTTTATGCCAGTTGTTGTCCGACAGACTATTTCCCGCTTTAATGCAACACAATTACAGTTTGAAAACTTGTTAAAATAAGACCCGCCATTTGCCGAAAAATATAATTGTTATATGATATTACAAGCCACAGAAAAGGTATGTTCATATTTTGTGCGACTGGCCATGTATACTGAAAACACACACGTTATTTTGAAATATACATTAAGGCCTATATTGTGTTTCGTTTACGGTTATCCTTATGTATGTAAATTACGTTAAGATTATTTATAGGGATGAGCGCGAGACCATGATTTATCATTTTATGATGTTCAATCATAACGCAAAAAATTCCGCCCACGAATTATAACATTCAAACTAACGGCGCGTTGCACAATCAAAATTAAAATATAAATAAAATGTAGAATAAAAGACACCAAGCATGTAAGGACAATTGTTTGTGATTAGGATGTATGTTTTTCTTGCAAAACAAAACAGATAGAATGTATGTTTCAACACTAAAATGAGCAGTTTTATTTCAATTTGATCCAAATAAAGTTGCAAATTTTGATAACTCAATAATTTATTGATGTTTCTGTGAATTATTTACTTTTGTAAAACAGAAAAGTTCCTTTTTTATTTTGTCAATCGATTTATGCGTCTGCCTCCCCCTCATCCTCTTCCTCGTCAAATTCGCCCTCCTCCTCGGCGGTGGCGTCCTGATACTGCTGGTACTCTGATACTAAGTCATTCATGTTCGACTCCGCCTCGGTGAACTCCATCTCGTCCATACCCTCGCCAGTGTACCAATGCAAGAAAGCCTTACGACGGAACATAGCGGTGAACTGTTCGGAGATACGCTTGAACAGTTCCTGGATGGCGGTGCTGTTACCAACAAAGGTGGCAGCCATTTTGAGGCCACGTGGTGGGATATCGCACACGGCTGTTTTAACGTTGTTAGGGATCCATTCGACGAAATAGCTGCTGTTCTTGTTCTGGACGTTCAACATCTGTTCATCGACCTCCTTCATAGACATACGGCCACGGAACATTGCGGCGACGGTGAGGTAACGTCCATGACGTGGGTCACAGGCAGCCATCATGTTCTTTGCATCGAACATCTGTTGGGTAAGCTCTGGGACAGTCAGAGCCCTGTACTGCTGGCTACCACGAGATGTAAGAGGTGCGAAACCTGGCATGAAGAAGTGGAGACGTGGGAAGGGAACCATGTTGACGGCCAGTTTACGGAGATCGGCGTTCAACTGACCTGGGAAACGGAGACACGTGGTAACACCTGACATTGTGGCTGACACGAGATGGTTCAAGTCTCCGTATGTAGGCGTGGTCAGTTTGAGCGTCCTGAAGCAGATGTCATACAAAGCCTCGTTGTCAATACAGAATGTCTCGTCAGTATTCTCAACAAGTTGATGAACTGACAGCGTGGCATTGTATGGTTCCACGACGGTGTCAGATACCTGAAGAGGAAAATACGTATACTGTGTATAAGAATGTCGTCTTGTATTTGAAAATGAACTTTGCTTCTTTTACGTTCATTAGCCCTAACGTAACAGTCATAAACGGCAGAACGTAAATTCATATAAAAAGATTCATTGCCTGATTGGTCTTTATAATACTCTCTTAGGTAGATTGACTTCGTTTAATTGAAACGTTAAAAAAAAGAAATCAAGAATATCAGGTGATTCGTAGCTATGCAAGAAGCAAGTTGCATTAAAACCCATTCTTATTGAAAGGTCCTTTCTATGCATGTACATGTGTACTTTCATTCTAGTTCAAACATTTGCTTACGTTACAATAACAGTACTAACCTTAGGTGACGGAACAACTGAGAAAGTGTTCATGATCCTGTCGGGGTACTCCTCACGAATCTTGCTGATGAGTAAAGTTCCCATGCCGGATCCAGTGCCACCACCCAGAGAGTGTGTAAGTTGGAATCCCTGGAGACAGTCGCAGCTCTCGGCCTCCTTTCTGACAACGTCAAGTACGGAGTCTACGAGCTCGGCACCCTCGGTGTAGTGACCCTTTGCCCAGTTGTTACCAGCTCCACTCTGTCCGAAGACAAAGTTGTCTGGTCTGAAGATCTGACCAAAGGGTCCGGACCTCACGGAGTCCATGGTCCCGGGTTCGAGGTCCACCAGTACTGCACGAGGGACATATTTTCCACCTTAAAGAAATTTGAAAACCCATTGTTTTAAACCTTTATTGTACATCTTTGAAAATGAAGTTGCCAATATTGATCTTGTTTCTATGTTCCCATGTCCAATAGAACATACTATTTTCCTGGTATGCCGTATCTGGCAATTAGCATCTGACATTTTACATTTGACAATTGGCATTAATTGGTTAACATTCAACATTTAGCAATTAGCAATAAATATTTGGCAATAAATTTAAGTATTTAAATTATGTATTGCGAGTTAGCTTATCAAAGTTAATGCCGAAAATTTACGTACCAGTTGCTTCGTTGTAGTAGACATTGATTCTTTCGAGTTGGAGGTCCGAATCTCCGTGGTAGGTACCTGTGGGATCAATACCATGCTCGTCTGAGATCACCTCCCAGAACTGAAAATATAGAACCTTGTGTTTAATAAAAGTAAATATTGACTTCTTTCTTCGCCCCGACAACTCGACAGTGCAGAAATCAGACACCAAAGTTTTTCGGAGTTCGCGCTTAAGGTGACAGGGAATCAATATGGATTCTGACTCAGTTGTTTTAAATACTTAGGCTAATCTTATATTCTTAAAGAAATAAATCAATATGTGCATGCAGGTGTAAAGAACAGGTGCGACTATTTGACTGCACCTTCGTCTACTAAAGTTTATGAGTCGCAATGTTTCACCCGTAACTATGTGTATGGCAGACACTTTGCTTTGCAGCGTTCTTGCACCCTTAGGGTTGAAAACGTCATTAAAATTTAAATATGGCACGTTTTGGAATTAAGGAAAATATGTCGATATTTCATTGATTGGGGTAGGTTGCCTAGAGGTGATCACATACGTCTAAATTAGCAGTGTCATTTGAAGCATATATTACTGCCATATATTACAGAATAAAGAAAAAGATCTGCAATTTTAATTGGTTAAGTACAAATGGAAATATTTTAGTATCTGGGACGTACTTCAAAATTACGAAAAACCAGCACTACGATCATGATGGTACCAACCTATCCATCTTTACGGCCTGTCTACGTTAAATTGTAATTCGCTTTACCGTAAATATAATACGTATACTGGATTTAACTAAAACGTCCTAAGCTTCATTAAAAAAATAGTAGTTTGAATTCAGTTTTGATTGGTTACGTAAAAATGAATTTTTGCTGTATCGGAGTGTTCTGTCAGAAATTGGTTGCCGACTTTGACAGATTTTTCGTAAATGACGCGAGATCATACATTTAACGCGAAAATTTATGTTTTATGTTCTAATAACTGTTTACTATATATAAGTTCATTTGGTATGACCGAAATGTAATTTATAAAACATCTGCAACATTTTAGTTATACAGCTGTAGAGCAATTCAAAATTATACTAAATTTATTACTATTAGAGTCATTATTCATAATAAACAGTCTTACCTTGGCACCAATCTGGTTACCACACTGTCCGGCCTGGAGATGTACAATTTCACGCATTTTATAAGTTAACCTTACCACTTTAAACGAGAAGAATCTTTTGCCTACGTACGGAGAATGTTTAAGTACTGAATCTGAATTGTTTGACTTTACACCATGACGACCATCAAACATGCAACGGCTCACTGATCTATATTATCCTGATTAAAGGTGTTGTGACTGATGTTACGAAATGTTCAGTGCGTGCGTGTGCGCAGACATATGTAGTTTTTGTTATTTGCCATACCAGTACCTAAGCACTTGGATTTTTTAATTTGCTTTTACTAATACTTATTTATCGGTTGTCCAGTTGGAATATCATTATTGGTGACTAATTCGAGTCTGATTCATGCCATTTCGTATTTCCGTCTACACTACCCCACCGAAAGAAAACACGAGAATAGCGTGTATGTGTGGAGTTAAAACCCATTAATTTACGGGATTGAAGAGTAATGAAAGTTCAATGTAAAGACGAAATGGCACGCAACAGCAAACGTTTGTATACAGTTTCGTGGATTCTTGGTGAACAATATTTTTGCTAAATCGAATTTAAAGACCCACCACAACCTAGTGACCTACTTTTTCCTCCAACATGAACTTCGTGCAAATCATTTTGATAATACTGGTATAATACAGCTGTTCTACAAGGTTACAGGTGGACAGTTTAGGCGCTCCCTAAATTAATGTGCTTTCACAACTTAATCTGCAAACTTATTCAGCCATTCTCTTTTGAGTATGGTTTTAAAAATATAGAACACTGCAGAAACAAAGGGTTGTCTGAATTCGGCTCAATACATCAATCACTACTACACTAATTTCATAGCATACTTAGACATTAAACACATCGTCTTGGCCCTATATACTGAGCAAAACTTCCAACTAGACTGTAGACCCTATATTTTTTTTTTTATTTTAAAGGTAAGCTAATGAATTTTAAACATTGTTTTATTGACCTGAATGCCTAAAAATGACAAAATTCACGATTTGCACTTGCACAGCCAAGCCACGGGATTTTCGCAAAAGCAAAAATTATTTTACCGATATTTGTGTAGGCATTCAGGTCAATAAAACGATATTTAAAATTCATTACCTTACCTTTTAAAATAAAAAAAAATTATATGAGCCGCGCCATGAGAAAACCAACATAGTGGGTTTTTGCGACCAGCATGGATCCAGACCAGCCTGCGCATCCGCGCAGTCTGGTCAGGATCCATACTGTTCGCTAACGGTTTCTCTAATTGTAATAGACTTTGAAAGCGAACAGCATGGATCCTGACCAGACTGCGCGGATGCGCAGGCTGGTCTGGATATATGCTGGTCGCAAACCCACTTTGTTGGTTTTCTCATGGCACGGCTCAATTATCTGCATTCTTCAAGAGTCTAGTTGGAAGTTTTGCTCAGTACATATGTCACTGTCAATTTGTAACTAGATATTTATTATTTCTATGTTTTTTTTATTGCAAACCCTGTATAATTACCATCAAAAGAATACAGTTATTTTGTGGCGCGTCTTTAAATGTTATTCTGTATACCTTCACAGCACAAAGGCGTGGTATTATGTATTAAAAATACATGTACCTCCGTTGCCGAATTGTTTAGGCTGGTGACTTCAAATCACTTGCCCCTCAGCTCTGTGGATTCAAGTCAAACCCGGGGCGTCATGTGAAGAAGCTATAGAGCCGGCTTGCAGAGGGTCTATGATTATACCCAGATTCCTGCTCGTGTCAGAAATACTGACCGGAGCGCTACCTGAAGTCTTCCTTCACCATCAAAAGCTAGAAAGTCACAATATACCTGAATTTGTACGGTCTGACTGAAACCCACACGAAAACAAACATAAATCATAATGATATAATAAAGTGTTTGCACTACTGCCTTCAAGGCCTCTCAATATTTATTTTGAAGAATATTTTGTGAAATGTCGGCTTTTGGTATAAATCTACAAAAAATATTTAACAGTGCTTCAAAAGAAGTAAAGTGTCGGGGACTTTTTTTTTAAAATGACGAATCAAATTAACACTATTCAAGGGCTATGATAGCAGTCAAATGTCAAAGCATACATTTTGAATCAAACTGTGATCTTTTTTTCTTTTACCACTTGTAACTGAAAAGCTTAAGATTTATTCTTAAATGTTTGAACTTAATGTCCATCTGCACAAAACTGTTTAGATCAAAATTCTTTTAAAACCTAAGGGCGAAAAGTCATGCCAAAGTTCTTTAGGGAAAGATCATTTATGTATATACAAATAATATTATACCAATACTGGTTGGGAACCATTTTCCGGACAGGACTAGTTTCCGGACACATGAAATATCCGCTTTATTTCGTTGTTATTCATGTGATTTTTTCATCTAGATCATTTAGATGTTTGTTCTTCACGTCTACAGCAAACCACTATTTTATAAGGCTGTATAATGTTTGGGTTTTTGATGATAACTAACCTGCGTTTACAAAACAACTTTCTGTCTGAACGGGGCATGAAGATAGCATTGCGCATGCGCAGTAGTTCACACATGCCGAGGTATCAAGTGGGGAAGAAATAATCAAACTACATAATGATTGTCTGCTGATAATAGGTTCTACTTTTAATTTAACGCTAAAAGTTACGTAAGATGCAGGGCTGTCGACTTATGCACTAATTTTATTCTATATCTATTGGAATTATCGAGAATTCATATAAGACGAAAATCGAGATTTTTATAGTCAACCTTGGTTTGCTTTCGTAGCTGCTATTGAAAGTCGAGTTATGTTTCGTGCGCAATTTTGAAGAGATGAATGATAAAGAAATGTGTAGAAGTAGTTTAATTATTTATTTTGATACCAAATTAACAACAAAACACTGTCAAAATATTTGTCCGGAAACTGGTTTACCTGACGGGAAAAATAACTCATTTTAGTGATCCCATTTGAGGCCCCATGGAACCCATATTTACGTCACAACGCGATGCTGATTACAACATCGGATGTGGAAGGAGCTGAAGTTTGTGCAGTGTGAGCTTTATTTATGTCAAATACTTTTTTAGGGAATAATGGAGCCGAAATATGAAAATGTGTCCGGAAAATGATTCCCAACCAGTACATTTTTTCAGTTTATCTTTGAAAGTATTAAACTAAATGGCATATTTTTCACAAAAGGTCGACTGAATAAAAAACGTAAAAGACGTATTTATCCAAAGAATGTTTTATCGATGGTAAAATTGTCAATGTATTAATATTCATAAATTTCCATCATGTTTTGAATGTTAATGACCTTTTATGAAGCGTTCCGATAATGCACCTTTGATGAAGTGAATTGATGCGTCACTCTACTTTTCTGAAGCCGATCGTTTAAAATCAATATCTATAAATGATGTAAATTACCCGACTGTATAAGCAGTAAATTTGATTTTAAAGGTATGTCATCATAGTTGTCGTATTTGTATTTCTGGTAGTTTTCAAAAAAAAAAAAAAAAAATAGTGAGCATGGAACTGTTTAATCTATTAGCTTAAGTTGTCTGTTATGAAATAGCAAAATCTGACAATCTAAAATTTGAAAAAGATAATATATGTACATTACGTCACTTTTCTGCTGCTTAGCAACTCATGAACAGCTACATACTATTGATGACTATCAAAATTTTTTTTCTACAATTGTCGCTCAAGTTTACTCCGACCTCTATCAGTTATGTCCAGTAAATGCAAGAATATATACATGGATTATATGTTGGACTCTATTCGCGGGAGGTGTGTGGGGAATGGGGGTATTTAACGGCCCCATTACAATAATTCAATATGCGTTAGAGCGGGCGCAGTTGTCAAGTGGTAACACTGTTTGACTACGAAACCAGGGGTCTTGAGTTCGAGCCCCCGCTTCTCCAACTAAAAATACTAACATTGAGATAAGAGACCCGTGTATGGATGCTTTACACCTGGCACGCTAAAGAACCAGAGAAGCTTCTGGAATTGGAGCGTCTTCTGTATCTTGCGCTACCCTCCCCCCCCCCCCCCCCCCCCCCCCCCCCCCCCCCCCCCCCCCCCCCCCCCCCCCTAAGATTACAACCAGTCTTCTGGAAGAGTCGCCCATATGGGTTACCAGTGGCGACTATATACTTTTATACAAACAAACATCTCAATATGTGTTCAGAAACACACTAATGTCCAGTGAGATTTCGTTCATTCGGGTTGTTAATTATACCACTGAACGTTAAGGAAGCATTGTGGACACTACGGGATAACTTTAAATCGTGCACACGTACAGCGTCACATAGCGATTACCCACCCATAAACACATTCTAGCGTGTAAGCACGCATGCACGTATACTTGCCTACAAAACTAACCAACCAACACCTTTAATTCATGTCTGGAACCAACACCTTTAATCCATATCTGGTGATCAGTGATGGATGCAGATGGAAAGACGAGATCTAACACACATTCCCGCTGGAGGATCAGTCAGCCATGTATGTTTTGGTTGGTAGTCATGGTGTTCAGTCAACTCAACTAATAATTAATATATAACAGTCAATAAAACAAACTTTTCTCCTTAGTGGGTAAAATATTCTCCGACGTCGAAAGTACCGTTTTGGTGAACATTTTTGTAAATTATAAATATGCGCGAAATTGTACATCTTCAGGCTGGACAGTGCGGTAACCAGATTGGTGCCAAGGTAATTAATTTTATACATATCGACCCTGCCTTAAATAAGAGTAATAAGGTGTCAACTCTGTCTTATAATAAAGACAAGCGAAGATGAACATGTTCACACTTCGTATGAATACTTAATGACTTGGTTCGTATTAAAATGATTATCATTATATAGTCGTCATGTTTTACATGTATTTGTGATTTTGACCAGTTTTCATGGTCTGTAAGACTCTGCGCGTTTTTTTTTTTTGCTGGATATTTTCATTAAAAACAAGAAAGCAAGTTTTAAAGGAGGTTAAGAGAGAAACGGAAATGTATCGCTACATCAACGCAAAAAGTATTTAATTGCAATAAGGTCTTGGGGGTAAAAGTGTCGTATGGAAATATATGCACTACCATTGGCGCCTGGACCTGAAGCTGACTGGAGAACTTTGTACAAGTTTTTCTTAAACGTTGGCATAAGCTAGAAACACGCGTAGTGTCTCTTTGAGAAAAGGTGACTGGTGCAGGATGGAAGACAAATTATCATTTGTTCATTACGTCATTTGTCGAACTGCTCGTTTTAGGTGAGAAATTATGCGAAACTGAAATGGGCTAGTACATGTATACATAGGGGTATGGTATAGCATGTAAAATGCAGATTGCTGCCCGTCTTGTACTACAGATCATTTGGAAAGGACCATTCAGTTTTAAACATAGATTGTATAAAAGTTATATTTTATTTTTCAGTTCTGGGAGGTGATCTCAGACGAGCACGGTATCGACCCCACCGGAACCTACCACGGAGATTCGGACCTCCAACTCGAGAGAATCAATGTCTACTACAACGAGGCCACTGGTACGTAAATGTAAGAGACATATATACGAATCACGATTTTTAACTAGTATTTGTATTCTTCGTTCTAGTAACTTTTTTTGTGTCATGATATCATTTTGGACTTTTTCATGTAATACTATCAGTAAGGAGATCCTTTGGAAGCATAAAACGCAACTAAGCAAAACTGTAAGCAAACTTTGTTTGATTTAATCTGTTGCGCAACACCCTCGTGTCCGCTAGCGCCGCCTTGATCGAACTCTATTTTACATAATAGAATCATTGTCAGACTGCATGATCCCGAAGGATCCAGAATCAATGATTCTTATTGGATACATATTTCTTGACATTTTGTTCCAGAATGCAAAACTCTTTTAACTGTACAAAGAATCTGTTGATTTATTGAGAAAAACGAGGAAACTCACACATTTAATACGTGTGGCGGGAATAATATGACAAATTATCCAGACGTGAATCGTTTAACTTTAAAGTTAAAACAACACGAATGAAAATTTTAAATATTTCAAATTTCTTTAAGGTGGAAAATATGTCCCTCGTGCAGTCCTGGTGGATCTCGAACCTGGGACCATGGACTCCGTGAGGTCCGGACCCTTTGGTCAGATCTTCAGACCAGACAACTTTGTCTTCGGACAGAGTGGAGCTGGTAACAACTGGGCCAAGGGTCACTACACCGAGGGTGCCGAGCTCGTGGACTCCGTTCTTGACGTTGTCAGAAAGGAGGCCGAGAGTTGTGACTGTCTCCAGGGATTCCAACTTACACACTCTCTGGGTGGTGGCACTGGATCCGGCATGGGAACTTTACTCATCAGCAAGATTCGTGAGGAGTACCCCGACAGAATCATGAACACTTTCTCAGTTGTTCCCTCACCTAAGGTAATTAAGTAACATACAGGTTTTTTTTCAATAAGAAAAGAAGCGTGTTTCATCATTTCAAGTCGATCCAAAGCAACCTGTGTATCCAATTGCTTTAAAGACGAATTGATGCTTTGTATAGCCACACAATAAGTTACGCTACATGTTACAGAATGGTATTGTAATGTATTCTACCAGTTTTGACTGTTTGGTTCAGAATAGCCATATTTCGTTTTCAAATTTCAAATTAACTTGAAGAAATATCCACAATCAACGCATTGTGACATCATCATGATAAACACTTTTATTGTTTCCTTTCAGGTGTCCGACACCGTTGTAGAACCATACAACGCCACTCTGTCAGTACATCAACTTGTTGAAAATACTGACGAGACATACTGTATTGACAACGAGGCTCTGTATGACATCTGCTTCAGGACGCTCAAACTGACCACGCCTACATATGGAGACTTGAACCATCTCGTGTCAGCCACAATGTCCGGTGTTACCACGTGTCTTCGTTTCCCGGGTCAGCTGAACGCCGATCTCCGTAAACTGGCCGTCAACATGGTTCCTTTCCCACGTCTTCACTTTTTCATGCCAGGTTTCGCACCTCTTACATCTCGTGGTAGCCAGCAGTACAGGGCTCTTACTGTTCCTGAGCTTACCCAACAGATGTTCGACGCCAAAAACATGATGGCTGCCTGTGACCCACGTCACGGACGTTACCTCACCGTCGCCGCCATGTTCCGTGGCCGTATGTCTATGAAGGAGGTCGACGAACAGATGTTGAACGTCCAGAACAAGAACAGTAGCTACTTTGTCGAATGGATCCCCAACAACGTGAAGACCGCCGTCTGTGATATTCCGCCACGTGGTCTTAAAATGGCCGCAACATTCATCGGTAATAGCACTGCCATCCAGGAACTGTTCAAGCGTATCTCCGAACAGTTCACGGCTATGTTCCGTCGTAAGGCTTTCTTGCATTGGTACACTGGCGAGGGTATGGACGAGATGGAGTTCACCGAGGCGGAGTCGAACATGAACGACTTGGTATCAGAGTACCAGCAGTACCAGGACGCCACCGCCGAGGAGGAGGGCGAATTTGACGAGGAAGAAGAAGAAGACGCGCAACAAGAACAACAATATGCAAAATAAACATTTGATATTTAGTTCACAAAATCACCCTTTAAGATGTGTTGTTATCTTTTCTTGCTTTAGACCAGGAAAAAAAAACGCGCACAGTTTGGACCAGAAAAAAATACGAGCCTAGTCTGGACAAACAAACAAACAAACAAACAAAACAAGTCTAGTTTGGACCAGAAAAAAATAAATGCCCAATTTGTGTTGGAAAGTGAATTTCTTTGCTATATTTTGCAATTTTACAATAAAATCTATGAAGGCCATTCAAGTAATTCAACTACAGTTCAACTTGCATTAAGAGATCACCTAAGGGGAGGGCAAAAAGTGGTCTCTTAACACAAATGGTCTCTTAATACAACATAATTTGTTCTTTAACCACATAGAAAAAGCGGTGTTTTAATGCAAATACTCTCTTAACAGGCGTGGTCTCTCGAGCAAGTTTGACTGTTACCAAATATATTTTAAAATACATTTCTAGGAAACGACAAGCGTCCCTACGAGCATTATTCTGCACATGGATGAGCAGCTGGCCGGGTACACCTACAGCTGAATGGCTTCCTCACATAAAGAATACTACAACCCAAGCGAGGTTTTGAACCTTAAGTGGTGAAGGGCAAGTGACTCGAAGCCAGCGACCTTAACCACTCAGTCACAGAGGTCACCTTTCAGTGGTGAAGGGCAAGTGACTCGAAGCCAGCGACCTTAACCACTCAGTCACAGAGGTCCCCTTTCAGTGGTGAAGGGCAAGTGACTCGAATCCAGCGACCTTAACCACTCAGTCACAGAAGTCCCCTTTCAGTGGTGAAGGGCAAGTGACTCGAAGCCAGCGACCTTAACCACTCAGTCACAGAGGTCCCCTTTCAGTGGTGAAGGGCAAGTGACTCGAAGCCAGCGACCTTAACCACTCAGTCACAGAGGCCCCCTTTCAGTGGTGAAGGGCAAGTGACTCGAAACCAGCGACCGTAACCACTAAGTCACAGAGGTCCCCATTGTCCATTGTTTAAGGGACTTTTGTGACTGAGTGGTTACGGTCGCTGGCTTCGAGTGACTTGCCCTTCACCACTGAAAGGGGACCTCTGTGACTGAGTGGTTAAGGTTGCTGGCTTCGAGTCACTTGCCCTTCACCACTGAAAGGGGACCTCTGTGACTGAGTGGTTAAGGTCGCTGGCTTCGAGTCACTTGCCCTTCACCACTGAAAGGGGACTTCTGTGACTGAGTGGTTACGGTCGCTGGCTTCGAGTCACTTGCCCTTCACCACTGAAAGGGGACCTCTGTGACTGAGTGGTTATGGTCGCTGGCTTCGAGTCACTTGCCCTTCACCACTGAAAGGGGACCTCTGTGACTAAGTGGTGACTGAGTGGTTAAGGTCGCTGGTTTCGAGTCACTTGCCCTTCACCACTGAAAGGGGACTTTTGTGACTGAGTGGTTACGGTCGCTGGTTTCGAGTCACTTGCCCTTCACCACTGAAAGGGGACCTCTGTGACTGAGTGGTTAAGGTCGCTGGCTTCGAGTCACTTGCCCTTCACCACTGAAAGGGGACCTCTGTGACTGAGTGGTTAAGGTCGCTGGCTTCGAGTCACTTGCCCTTCACCACTGAAAGGGGACCTCTGTGACTGAGTGGTGACTCGAAGCCAGCGACCATAACCACTCAGTCACAGAGGTCCCCTTTCAGTGATGAAGGGCAAGTGACTCGAAGCCAGCGACCGTAACCATTCAGTCACAAAAGTCCCTTAAACAATGGATAATTTACCATAATAACTCAGCAGAAGATAAGCTGAACTAGACAGAACAATACAATAGAACTAAGTGCAAATTAAAGAAGATAAGTACGAGGGCCCTTCTAAAAATAATGACAATCACGGGCTTCCGTAGAGGTTTGGCATGCAAGAAACTCGTGTTTTAGATGGATGATACATGAATGCCTCTTTTATAATCTGCCAAATTTCCTACCGTTTCGCCTGAAACTTAAGATGTTAATTAACATAAAATAAAATGACATTCTTATGATATTATATCTCCCGTGTCATGTCGTCTGTTCGTCCGTCCGAATTTAGCTTGTCCGCGATTGTTCTAATAAACCTTACCGAATTTCAATGAAACTTCACAGGAGTAATTAGTATGAAACATACTTGTGCATATCATTAGCACGCTCCATTCATATTACTTTTGCAGATTTATGACTCCTTAAAGCTCATTTTGAACAGAATTTATATGATCGATACCAAGCATTGGTTTGCACAGTACGGGTTTTGTAGTTGAATGGTTGAATGTTTTTATGTGCGTTTTGGCCCTTTTGATTTTAGCAGAATAAGGAGTGCTACTGCACTCACCCCGGAGTCCGCATTGCTTTCAGGTTAAGGCTTGAAGACAAACTTCTCGATTTCACTATATCTCTTTTTGTTACCAAACTTCACAAAAGGTTTAGTCTTGGTAAGGTTATGGATAGACATCCGATAACTTAGGACTGTAAGTCAAGGACACTTGGGTCAAATATTGTAATAATGTTGGTAAAAGTCTTATGGAAAGCTTATCAATTTCACTGCATTTTCTTAACTTTATATAGCCCTTATATTGCAGTAAGGGGTATACATCTTTTGGTTTAGGATCAGGCAAATCAAAAGTCAAGATCGTTGGGGTCAACTTGCACCCCATTCATCACTCACCTATCCCCCCTTTGCCTTTACACTCTTTCCCCAAAATTATCTTTAAACATTTTACACTTATATATCATATCTCAATTGTTTCTAAATATCTATCTTAGTGTCCCGCATACTCATCGCCCCTGCCCCTTCTACCTATCCTGTCTGATATTTTTTTTTACATTTCTCATATTAACTTATATATTTTATCTTATACTGTTTCTTTGTATCCCCTTCACCCACCCACATTTCTGTCTTTCTTTTTAAATTGCATGTGTTCAGTCATATTGTTTCTAACCACGCCCCTCTTCGCGCATTACCACACCCCTCTCTGCGCATTACCACACCCCTCTTCGCGCATTACCACACCCCTCTTCGCGCATTACCAGCACCCCAAACACTTACAGTTTTACTATTGCATTTTATTATCATTTTCACTTCTCTTTTGGTAAATATTTTCCAATGGACGAACATGTTGTCCTTCTGATAGCTCTTGTCGAACATAAAGTCAATGTGTCTATGCAGAGATTCTTGTCCACGTTTCATCTGCAAACTGTCTGTCCATAGTTAAATGAAACTTCCAAGGAGATATTGTATAAATCCTAGTTGTGCATATCGTTAACCCTTCCTGTGGATTATTTTTGCGGAGTTACGTTCCCTTAAAGGTTATTTTTAAATAGAATTAACAAACCTTACTACCAGAACAAATGTAAACCTACGCGGATATACAAGTAGTCCATATATAAACAGTCATAATAATTCTTCCTTTCCTCGTGGCCTTTCTCAATAGCATCGTGTTTTCTTTTACTCCACTGCGTTTTGATATGCATTTGTGACATTCTGTCAAAATATTGCAGGCTCCTATCGTATGCCTTGTCGAATTCTTCTTAAATGCAAAGGCATGTAATCAAGTTTGTAGAACAGAGTGGCCAACCCAAGTGACTTTTTGGTATCGTTAGCAAGGGAAAAATAACTCGATTCAGGTAATATTTTGTTTATCATTTTTATTACTTGACGGATTTCAAAAAGATGAAAAGCGTCGAAGACAGGAAAACAAGTGTTTTCCACAACAAAAACGTCTGCCACTCAATACTTTCTTTAAACACTTCGCAAAATCCAAGTGTACTTTCTTATTTGGTCCATGAAAAAACATTTAGGTAGAGTGTTTGAGAAAAGAATTGACGTTCAAGTGACCATTAGTGTGTATTTCTACAAACTTAATTAAATATGCATTTCTTTGACTTTATGAATTCGACAAAGCACACAATTAAATCTGTTCAAAATAACTTCGAAGTTAACTTCGAGAAAATAACATAAAATTGTAATTGGCACCGACGTTTTTATCACCTGGTCCATCTTAAATTTCTCAAACTTAATTGCCTTTAAAAATGTGCAGAGAGGTGTGTCCAATATATATATGGAACGGCAAACTAAACATGACATGGCGAGCGGCTGAGGAAAATATGAATACATCACAACAAGATCAACGTGCTACTATAAATTTTTGATTTGACTTGTTAAAATGTTAAGATCTTCATTTAAAAATAAACTCATGTTATATCTTTTATTTTTCTTTCACGCAGACTTTCTTCAACCAATATTGAACATGATCTACGGTACGTGAAAAGTTTTGAAGGCGTCACGGTGAAATTAAATCATATTCAAAGGGTGCTTAAGCTCTGTTGATAAGCCTTTACACACACTTCAATGACATTGCCAATATTATGAATAACTGTATGGATAATCCACCATAGGGAAACGTCTTCAAAAGGAAAAAGAAAATTCAGCATATTTTGCAGTTGCTAGTATAACTGATAAACTAATGCACATTTTAGGGGTGATCGAAAATTAATTGTATTCGGTAAACACAAAGTTAGGGACGAACCATTCAGCATGAACATATATTTTGCACTTCTTCGTATGCGATACATACGTAATGGTCAACATTAAATTCAAAGGGGTGTAAAAATGTGAGAATAAAATTATTGGAACAAACAAAAATTAGCTGGAACATAAATATACATAACATGTGTGCATTACATACTGAATGCATAATATAGGTGCATTAAGATTTCTTTTCTCCCATCCCACAAAAAAGTACATTTATTGTCTTGGATCTAATGTTTAATTCCGTAGAATGCATTGCTAGGCTCAGATAGAAGGATCATGGATCCTTTTAGAGCCTGCATCTTATCGTCTTCTGTGTACATTACTATTGTTTTCTTCACAAAATCCTGATACTTTTTTCTGAATGTCCTTCCATATATAAGGTCGAATACAGCAATCAAAACATCGAAGACAAGATAAATATGAATTTTCATCTTGACGTTACTTTTGGATGATAAAAATGAACTCTTCACCAATTTCCTTTTAATTGCCAACATTCATCTTTAGCCATATTATATTGAGCTATGGATTACCATGCACTGCAGGGATATGATCTGCAATCTCACTGTGAGCTGTGTTTTCAATGCATAATTCGCATCTCTTATTCGTTTAATTGATCGGAAAACTGCAGTCAATAAATATTTTGACTGTAGTCATGGAGTTTATCTCCGGTATTAAAATTATGCTCTTCGTATTTTGATTAGTTACGAAAGTGTGCTGGTGTAAGGCTGGTCATTTTTGATGAAGAAGAGGAATATTAAGATTCAAGATGAGAGAAATTGTACATATGCAGACTGGTCAATGTGGGAACCAAATCGGTTCTAAGGTTAGTTTCGTTATTTTCAACAAACTGTAAACCACATCCAAGAATCGAGACTTGAACATAGCTGAATCAATTTCTTTAGAATTTTTTTTTAGCTTACGATTATTCCAATAGATATTATGTCTAAAACATCTGTGTCAGCGTTAGGGAGGAAATATATCATGCTATTTTTCTATGTTATTTATTTAAACTTTCATTGTTCCAGTTCTGGGAGGTGATCTCAGATGAGCACGGTATTGATCCCACAGGTACATACCACGGAGATTCGGACCTTCAGCTCGAGAGAATCAATGTCTACTACAACGAAGCCACAGGTTTGCTTTACTTAAAAGTTGAAAATTTCATCCTTTGTTGAAGCAGATTCATATTTTGACACCGCAGCATTGAAATTATTAAATGACATACAGTTCTTCTTTTTCTGTGGTATAAATTTGCACTCAACCAGTTTGATTTCATAACTGATAAAAATCTATTTTAAAGAAAGATCGGAAATACGGTTAAAGTTTCTCATATTTTTTATACACAACACCTTATCTGCAGGTGGCAAGTATGTTCCTCGTGCAATTCTTATTGATCTGGAGCCGGGTACTATGGACTCCGTAAGGTCCGGACCGTTCGGCCAAATCTTCAGGCCAGATAACTTTGTGTTTGGACAAAGCGGGGCTGGTAACAACTGGGCCAAGGGTCACTACACTGAGGGAGCAGAACTCGTTGACTCAATTCTTGATGTTGTACGAAAGGAGTCCGAGTCCTGCGATTGCCTTCAGGGATTCCAACTCACGCACTCTTTAGGTGGCGGTACTGGAGCCGGACTTGGTACTCTGCTCATCAGCAAGATCCGTGAGGAGTACCCGGACAGAATCATGAACACTTTTTCAGTAGTTCCGTCACCTAAGGTAGTATGTCAGTGTGTTTTGTATATACATGTATGTATAAGATGGCAAATTTCTTGTGTATGTTATGACAGAATTCTCATTCTTTATAAAAAGCAACCCTTTGTCTACTAAAATACAGAATAATGAAACCTTTCAACCTATTTCATCAATAATCATATATAATTATGTCTATACTCTGACTAGGAAAATATGTTGTGTTTGTCTTATCCGTCTGTCTTTCCGTCAGACACAACTTCACAGTGATGATCGGTGAACTTTTTTTTAATATATCAAATAGATGACTTCTTTTTGTCATAACACAGTCTTACCAGAACTAAATGCAATCAGAGACATGCGCCTTTTCAAAAAACATCGTCTAGTTAGATAAAAGTTATTGCGGTATCTCGATTTTAAAAACGGCAACATCTGTAATTGAGTCTTATATGTTAACTACAATAAGTTAAAGTGTGTGTAAAGCTTCCATGCATTATTCCAGGTATCCGACACGGTTGTGGAGCCATACAATGCCACGCTGTCAGTCCATCAGCTTGTTGAGAATGCTGACGGGTGTTTCTGTATCGACAACGAGGCTCTGTATGACATCTGCTTCAGGACGCTCAAACTGACCACACCCACTTACGGAGACTTGAACCATCTCGTGTCAGCCACGATGTCTGGTATTACCACGTGTCTTCGCTTTCCAGGTCAGCTGAACGCCGACCTCCGTAAACTAGCCGTCAATATGGTTCCTTTCCCACGTCTCCACTTCTTCATTCCAGGCTTTTCACCTCTTACTTCTCGTGGTAGCCAGCAGTACAGGGCTCTCACTGTCCCCGAACTTACCCAACAGATGTTCGACGCCAAGAACATGATGGCTGCTTGTGACCCACGCCACGGACGATACCTCACGGTAGCCGCAATTTTCAGGGGACGTATGTCCATGAAGGAGGTCGATGAACAGATGTTGAACGTCCAGAACAAGAACAGCAGCTACTTCGTCGAATGGATCCCCAACAACGTGAAGACCGCCGTCTGCGATATTCCACCACGTGGTCTCAAAATGGCCGCCACATTTATCGGTAACAGTACCTCCATCCAGGAACTTTTCAAGCGGATCTCAGAACAGTTCACGGCTATGTTCCGTCGTAAGGCTTTCCTGCATTGGTACACTGGCGAGGGTATGGACGAGATGGAGTTCACTGAGGCGGAGTCGAACATGAACGACTTGGTATCAGAATACCAGCAGTATCAGGACGCCACCGCCGAGGAGGAGGGCGAATTTGACGAGGAAGAGGAGGAGGAAGATGAAGCATAAATCGTGGATGGGCAGCAAACAGACGATAAATGTTAAAATTTGTTTCCAATTTAACTCTTTTGTCGTAGATTTTTCCCAAACATGTATATAATACGTCTATTAATATTGCACAACATCCTAGAATGGAAAAGATGGGTTTATGGTCTTTATGAATTTATAAGACGCCGCTTCGTCTAGAGCAGGCACTAGTTAAAATATTTTAACATTTGTAATTTGTTGTGACGACAAAGGCAAATAGTCTTTCCAAAAATATCAAAACAGAGAAAAAAACTGTGAAACCTTTACATGAAAAATATGGATAAAGAAAGATGAGAGATGTTTATCTTAAATTATATTGATTAGAATAAATATGGTTTTACTTAATTAGTTCGAGAAGAATCACCAGAATGCGGATGAACTACATTCACATCTTTTATATGTACAGCAATTGTCGTGTAATATAGTCTACGGAACGGTGACTAGTATATCTGTGATATTTTAGTACGATTTGTTTGATAGACGCAAAGCCCTTACAACTTAAATTATAACAATAAATGCGGCCTATTTGATGCCTTGCATTACCGTTGTTGTATACCTGTAGCAACATCGACCAGAAAATTCTACTAAACAATGAAAAAATAAAACAACATCAAAATGACATTTAGAATGGTGTAAGATTTACAAAAAAAGTATGCGTAAGAAATTCAGACAGAGTGCTGAATGAACTGTAGATAGGGTGGAGGTGTGTGTGTGTGTGTGTGTGTTGGGTGGGGGTGGAGGTGGGGGCGTGGTGCGTATACACATGTATATGACCATTTTGATCATCAGGTGATCAGACACCTCAGTCGACCATGAATGACTACATATTTGACTCACTCAAGAATGATTTTCTAGAAAGACTGATCTTTACCCGTTTGCCTGTAGAAAGACAAACAAAAACCCCAATTGATTAAACTAGTATATTCTTTTATCCGTCAGTCTATCACAATATCGTGCCCAACCGCTTCACTACTGAGAGTACTTGTAATGACAGAAAATACTGTTATTACCTGAATGAGTAAAGTTTTGTCTGCCAGCATAAAGTGCCAGGTAGTAGCTTCTGTCATTATCCATAGCCGCGGATTTTTATGAAACTTCAAAGCAACGTAGTTGAGCATTTCGTCACCAGTTCGATTTTCTTGCGAGTTATTTCTCCTTTCCTTTAAGTGGCCATAACTCAGCAAAAAGAATTCGAGCGGGACGTGCCGACCATATGCACAACTAGGCGTTATATCAATCACTCCTGTGAAGATTCGTTGAAATCCAGACAGGTTTTTTTTATAAGATCTGAAAAGCTAAACGCTGGCAGACGGACTGACAGACAGACAGGCGGACTAATAGACAGCGATGAAATTGATGACAATATAAAATTAAATTCATATAAATGTGCAATAGAAAGATAAGACAGTACAGTTTTCGAGTTTATGTTTAAAAGAAAGATGAAAAACTGGAGCTATCACTAAATGAGAGATTAATAACCCCCTCCCCCCTAATACCGCTTTGTCAGAATAAAGATTATATTTTGTACCCGAAACAGGAACCAAAACCACCAAAAGTAAAGTTGGAAGGGGATGGGTCCCCACACACCTTTGTCCGTCCTAGAAAAAATATCAGGCATATCTACACGTTATGGTGATCGTATGTATGAAGTGAGAAGAGTTTGGGGAGAGGGGAAGAGGGTCCCGGAGCCCCCCCCCCCCCCCCACCACCCTTCCCACTGACACACACATTTATCCGTCCAAGAACACAGTAGGTCATGCACATCTACAGTTATTTATCAGGGATTGTATGAATGAAGTTTAATTGGAATCCCAATAAAATAATAAATAACAATAAAATAAAAACTTGAGGAAGACGGGGCTTCGAGGTCCTTTATCCTTTGTCCAGCCAAGAAAGAAGTTTGTAGTCTGTATTCAGATCCTATGCTTTGTTCACAAGATAACTCGCGAGTACAGTCAAATTTTGTATAATTATTCACCTTTTTTTCTCAAAAACATGTAATTAGAGCTAAGAGAGAATTTGCTGAGGAGTAAAAATGAAAAAGTAAGAGTATAGGAGAATATTTAAAAAAAATATTACAGCCAGACTACCAAGAAAAACACATGTCATCACATCTTTACAGTTTCGTTGGATTTCCTTTAAAATTGTGAGAGGAGTTCGCTCCACAATTTATTTGCAGAGGAAGATGGTGGCACCGAGACTCCCACCTTTGTCCATACCCCCACCCCGCCCCACTAAAGAAAAATGTATGTTACGAACGTTCACAATGCGTATGCAGTTTCACTGGAATCTCTACAAAGGTGGAAGTAGTTCTATCCAGAAGGGGCTAGCTATCCCCACCTTTATTCATCCCAGAAAAAAATGTCATGCACATCTACACTTCACTAAGATTTTACCCATAAAGCCTTATTGGAATCCCTTTAAAAACTGGTGGTAGTTTGCTTCACGAACTCTCAGCAGAGATTGTGGACTTAGGGGCCTCCACCTTTGTTCATCCCAGGAAAATCGTCACGCACATCTACACTTCATGGTGACCATGTGTATGAACTTTCATTGGAATTCATTTGAAAATGCGAAATTAGTTCACACCGCATACTTGTGGGGTGGTGGGCACCCAACTTCATCCCCCGCTTCTCTATCCCAAAAATATTTCACGCACATCTACACTAAAGATGTAGACTGTTTAATATATACATGCCAGGCATTTCAGACGTGTGCATAGCAGAATACAAGAATGCACCTTAGACATGTTTGTGAAGTTCCATTGGAATCCTTTTAAAATGTTGAAATAGTTGGTTCCACAATCTTTTTGTAGATCTAGACCCCATTCCATTGTCCTGTCAAGTACATCTACCTTTAATTGAAGGGTCATTGGAATCTCTTTAAAACTGAAACTTGTTCGCTTCATATTTTTGCCCAGAAAATGATGTTACACTTACCTACACTTCTAGGCGATCATATGTATGAAGTATTATTAAAGTCCTGTCCGAAATTTGTTTAAATGGGGGCACTAAGCCCCTATTAGGGGCTGCAAGTGCTAAAATATAGAAAAAATATTGAAACGACTACTAGTATTTTGCATGTTGGATCTTCAGCAAACTTAGTCACTAACCGCTAGCTTCGTTATAGTACAAGTTGATTCTTTCAAGTTGAAGGTCAGAGTATCCATGGTAGGTACCGGTGGGGTCAATTCCATGTTTGAGATTACTTCCCAGAACTGATAAAATTATAAAAAGGCGAAACAAGTGAGTGTAATTAAAACGGGAGACAACTCAGTTAAGAAACAGTCGTCAGATAACTGTTATCTGACCATGTCATCTTGCTGTATGAGACACGAGGTTTATGTAATGTTCCAATGCAATACATTTGCTGGTTTCAGAGATATTCAAGGAAAACAATAATATTGCTGAAATTTCTAAATACGAAAGGGAAAAATTTTGTCAAGTAAAGGTAGAACTAGATGTGTAAAAATGCATTTCGATCGCAAAAATATATGTGAAGTTTCAGCCCAATGCTCACAAAGATTTCATTCTACTCGGCATGTCCAATCATCCCATGAAGTTTCGAAATTCTGGGTCAAGTGGTTCTTAAGTTATGGACCGGAAGCTGTTTTGTCCAATCATTCTATGAAGTTTCAATATTCTGGGTCAAGTGGTTCTCAATTTCTTGATCGGAAACTGTTTTCCATGTTCAGGCCCCTGTGACATTGACCTTTGATCGCATGATCCCAAAAAGAATAGGGATCATTTACTTTGTAAGCTCTACCATCCTATGAAGTTTCTAGGTCAAACGGTTCTCCAGTTATTGATTGAAAATGAAGTTAGACGGACGGAGGGATTGACATGTTCAGGTCCCTGTGACCTTGACCTTTAATTGAGTGGCCCCAAAAACAACTAGGTTCATCTACGTTGTAAGCCCTATCACTCTATGAAGTTTGAAGGTTCTATGTCAAATGGTTCTCCAGTTATTGATCGGAAACGGTTTTCCACGTTCTAGCCCCTTTGATCTTAACCTTTGTTCAAGTAACCCCAAAATCATAAGGGGTCATTTGCTTTGCATGTCCAATCATCCCCTGAAGTTTCAACATTCTGGGTCAATTGTTCTCAAGTTATTGATCGGAAACGGTTTTCCATGTTCTGGCCCCCGTGACATTGACCTTGGATCAAGTGATCCCAAACTGGCCCCTGTGACATTGACCTTGGATCAATTGATCCCAAAATCAATTCGGGTCATCTACTTTGCATGTCCAATCATCCTCTGAAATTTCAACATTCTGGGTCAAGTGGTGCTCAAGGTATTGATCGGAAACTGTTCAGGCCCCTGTGACCTTTGATCGAGAGACCCTCAAAACAATAGGGGTCATCTATTCGGTAGGCCCCATCACCCTATGAAGTTTGAAGGTTCTAGGTCTCCGGAAATGAAGTGTGACACATCTTATTTTGTCAAGTAAAGGTAGAACTAGATGTGTAAAAATGCATTTCGATCGCAAACATATATGTGAAGTTTCAGCCCAATGCTCACAAAGATTTCATTCTACTCGGCATGTCCAATCATCCCATGAAGTTTCGAAATTCTGGGTCAAGTGGTTCTTAAGGCCCCATCACCCTATGAAGTTTGAAGGTTCTAGGTCTCCAGTTATTGATCGGAAATGAAGTGTGACGAACGGACGGATGGACAGAGCAAAACATGTCTCCCACAGACATAATTAGTGGTTGTATGTCTAAAGTGGCGCAGATTCTATTTCCTTAGCCCAAATGATACGTAATTTATAATTCCTTAAAAAAGGGAGATTCGATGATCTCGACAAAAAGTCAAATGTTTTAGCATAGGGAGTGCTGAATAAGATATTAAAACTACAAGTCAATCATCACTGCAACCGAGTGCCTAGATCTCGCGTAGGAGCAGAGGGCCAGGGGGCGCCCCACATGACTTAATCGGCTTATTATGGGATACATTGTGAAAAGTAACATTAAAATCCATGTTTTAGACAGGACAGGACAACACTATTGTCCTTTGGCCTCCAAGTGTGACCTTGACATTTGTGCTAGGGATATGACACATCGTCTCGTTATTGAGAATATTTGTGCAACGTAATATTCCAATTCCTTGATTGATGACATAATTACAGACCGGACACGAATTCGGGACGAACGAACGAACGGACTGACACTGAAATTAAGTTATGTATATTATGTCGCCCCAAGGGAAGGAGGGGGGGGGGGGTCTAAAACGGGAGTACGCGAACCTACTCAAAGGCGTCGTTCTCCCATATATTTACCTATCCTTAATAAATGGCCGAGTTATGAACCAGGATCGAAACAGAGTGTTACAGATCCTGATCTTGAAACTAGGAACAATAATTGTACAATTTAATATGGATGGCATACTGAGAAATTTTCCTCACTTATCAGGGGAAGGAATTGTGCAAATACCATGATCAAGTCATTTTCGCTGTTAGCGTTTTCTCCCCTGGTGAGCAAAAAGCGATAGCGTTTTGATAACTCTTATCTCAAACAGTGATCAAGTAACAACACATCTTCTCTTACATGCTTGATTGTCTATACAATCAATGAATATAAATAAATAGCATTTTTATTCAGAATGTGAATATTGTGACCGACGGTTTTTTTTTTTAACAAAAATTTTAGCAATTTTCTGTTCTTTGCACGGGACAAGGGATACTTTTTCGCACCTAATACACAAGTGTTTCATTAGAAATTTATTCGTTATACATTGTATTGATTTCTGATCTGAAATTTTAATCCAATTAAAGTATCTAAACTGTACCAGAGGAAAACATTTCAATATGATATAGTGTTATATTTTAAGTTTTGTGATAGTATTTATTATCATGATTCATGGGAAGGAAAGGCAAAAGTCCCTTTTTTCTTCGAAGAAGAATAATTTCAACACTGTATGACACATGTCCCCTGATTATGCTAAGGTTAACTCAGGGGGAAATAATCAGACATAAATCTCCCAAGAATATAGGGCATGTCTACTTGATGTTGATAATGTATACAAAGTTTCATATGAACTGGATAGGAACTGTCAAAAACAGGGGCATAACTCAAGACAAAATATTCACACATGAAGTCCCGTTCTCTTCATGTTGATGGTATTAGGTGACGAAAATTGTGGGACGAGTAGAATACACAAGGTATACATGTAAATGTAAAATTGTCCAAAAAGGGGCATGTAAGCCCCGATAACATGCGCATGTTTACCACATGTAAATGAAGTATACCAATTTGTATTTGAAGTGTATAGAAACTACAGAGTTGGGTACACACCATTCTGATGTAGTTTCCAAACTAGACACAGGGTGTGCCCCCCACTGGTATATTTGTCACAAATAAGGGGGAATAATTCAAATGTTTGCAGTCTTAATGGGGTATAGCCTCAACAAACATTTTATGAAAAGGATTCATTATTCTAGGCCATATACTTTTTGAGCTATGAGCATCAAAAACAAAAAATCCACTATTTTGGCTATTTCAAGGGCCATAACTCTGTAATAAATGCAAAGATTCTCAGGAAAAATGCCAAGTGTGCAAGGACACATCATGATAAAGACTCAAGCAAGGTTTCATGAATTTACATCAAACACTTTTTGAGCTAGGCACATAGTTATGTGAAAATGTGCATTTTATACTATTTCAGGGGCCATAACTTTAACAAGAAGGCCATGATGGCCCTATATCGCTCACCTGTTATCATTGCACTTAAGGACAAGTCTTCAAGGTCAAAAGATCATAATATTTAAGATCAATCAAAAGAATTATGAGAAAATATAGTTGAAATTTTCTTAAAGTAACTTTAAATAAAATTATTCTCAATTCAGGCCAGTAGTTTCATACAAGACTTAATTTTAAAGTTTTCTATATGGCCATATAGGGATAATGAGTGTCTCTTGCAGGCTGCCATGTTTTTCGAAGAATCAAAATTATCTCAAGGAATTTGGTAGAGGGTCATCCGAGGCACATTTGTGTAAAATTATTTTGAAAATGGACCAGTAGCTTTTGAGAAGAAGATTTTCAAAGTTTTCTATATAGCCATATAGGGAAAACAAGTCCCACACCCCCCTATCAGGGGCCATTACTACAGAACCCATAATGGGATCTGGCTGGTTCAAGAGAGGAACCAATATCTTGTGGTGATACAAGTTGTGTGCAAGTTTGGTTAAAATCAAATCATAAATGAAGCTGCTATTGTGCAGACAAGGTCAAAATAGCTAATTTTGGCCCTTTCAGAGGCCGTAACTCTGGAACCCATTATGGAATCTGGCCAGTTCAAGAAAGGAACCGAGATCTTATGGTTATACAAGTTGTGTGCAAGTTTAGTTAAAATAAAATCATAAATGAAGCTGCTATTGTGCAGACAAGGTCAAAATAGCTAATTCTGGCCCTTTCAGGGGCCATAACTCTGGAACCCATAAAGGAATCTGGCCGGCTCAAGAAAGGAACCGAGATCTTATGGTGATACAAGTTGTGTGCAAGTTTGGTAAAAATCAAATCATAAATAAAGCTGCTATTGTGCAGACAAGGTCAAAATAGCTAATTTTGGCCCTTTCAGGGGCCGTAACTCTGGAACCTATTATGGGATCTGGCCGATTGAAGAAAGGAACCGAGATCTTATGGGGATACAAGTTGTATGCAAGTTTGGTTAAAATAAAATCATAAATGAAACCACTATCGTGCAGACAAGAAATTGTTGACGCACGCACGCACAGACGACAGGTGATCACAAAAGCTCACTTTGTCACTGTGACAGGTGAGCTAAAAATAGGGGGTGGAGCCAGCCAAAAAAAATAAGAGGTGTGCAAGTTTATATCATGAAAAACACTTATTCAAGTTTTCAACCATTTATATTAAATACTTTTTGAGCTAGGTGCATCACAAGGTGAGAATGTGCATTTTTGACTATTTCAGGGGCCATAACTCTAAAAATTGGGGGCGGAGCCAGACAAAAAATAGGAGGTGTGCAAGTTCATATCATGATAAAGACTCATGCAAGGTTTCATGAATCTATATCAAATACTTTTTGAGCTAGGCATGTCACAAAGTGAAAATGTGCATTTTTGACTATTTCAGGGGCCATAACTCTGAAAATTGGGGGCGGAGCTAGACAAAAATAGGAGGTGCACAAGTTCATATCACGATAAAGACTCATGCAAGGTTTCATCAATTTATATCAAATACTTTTTGAGCTAGGCGCGTCACAAGGTGAAAATGTGCATTTTTTGACTATTTCAGGGGCCATAACTCTGAAAAATGGGGGCGGAGCCAGACGAAAAATAGGAGGTGCGCAAGTTCATATCATGATAAAGACAAGGTTTCATCAATTTATATCAAACACTTTTTGAGCTAGGCGCATCACGAACTTCGGACGGACACGACCAAATCTATATGCCCCCACCACTCATGTGGGTGGGGGGGTGGGGGCACAAAAACAGGGTTCGAATTTAAGCTCGCATACTCGCAAAATGCGAGTCCAAATTTGAAACTGCGAGGTGAGATTTCAGACACCAGCATTTTTTTGCGAGTGAAAATTTTTGGCCGAATAATGTGCATTTCTAACGGTTGTCTCGATCTTACACTGTTCTTTCTTTAAGGTAGTTCTGCACGTTTGATAAACCGGAAGTGATGGTGTAACGCCATTTTTCCGGAAAACGTAGAATAAAGACTGGATTCGGCGTTCGGGACAGAAAATCATTTTATGAATTAATTGCAACCTGTGAGTAAATTTATTACAATGGCACTGTTGCTATATTGTAAAGTCAAAATATGATATTAAAACATATCACTTGTTAAATAATTCAAAATAACGTCTTAAATTAGCGTGAAATGTCCGGTTTACTTAATCATGGTCACATATCTCAACAAGAGGACCATGATGGTCCTGAATCGCTCACCTCTTCCCACATGACCCAGTTTTGAGTATGACGTCCTTTTTTCTATTATTTGACATAGTGACCTAGTTTTTGAGCTCATGTGACCCAGTTTTGAACTTGACCTAGATATTATCAAGATAAAAATTCTGACCAATTTTCATGAAGATCCATTGAAAAATATGGTCTCTAGAGAGGTCACAAGGTTTTTCTATTATTTGACCTATTGACCTAGTTTTCGAAGGTACGTGACCCTGTTTTGAACTTTATATAGATATCATCAAGGTGAACATTCTCACTAATTTTCATGAAGATCTCATGAAAAATATGGCCTCTAGAGAGGTCACAAGGTTTTTCTATTTTTATACCTACTGGCCTAGTTTTTGACCGCACGTGACCCAGTTTTGAAACTGACCTAGATATCATCAAGGTGAATATTCAGATCAATTTTCATGAAGATCCATTGAAAAATATGGCCTCTAGAGAGGTCAAAAGATTTTAATAATTTTAGACCTACTGACCTAGTTTTTGACAGCAGTTGACCCAGTTTCAAATTTGACCTACATATCATAAAGATGAACATTCAGACCAACTTTCATACAGATCCCATGAAAAGTATGGCCTCTAGAGAGGTCACAAGGTTTTTTCTATTATTTGACCTACTGACCTAGTTTTTTTACGGCACATGACCCAGTTTCAAACTTGACCTAGATATCATCAAGATGAACATTCTGACCAATTTTTAGGGAGATCCATTCACATGTATGGCCTCTAGAGAGGTCACAAGGTTTTTCTATTTTAGACCTACTGACCTAGTTTTTGACCGCACATGACCCTGTTTCGAACTTGACCTAGATATCATCAAGATGAACATTCAGACCAATTTTCATATAGATCCCATGAAAAATATGGCCTTTAGAGAGGTCATAAGGTCTTTCTATTATTTGACCTACTGACCTAGTTTTTGATGGCACGTGACCCACTTTCGAACTTGACCTAGATATCATCAAGGTGAACATTCTGACCAACTTTCATACAGATCCCATGAAAAATATGGCCTCTAGAGAGGTCACAAGGTTTTTCTATTATTTGACCTACTGACCTAGTTTTTGATGGCACGTGACCCAGTTTCGAACTTGACCTAGATATCATCAAGATGAACATTCTGACCAATTTTCATGAAGATCTCATGAAATATATGGCCTCTAGAGTGGTCACAAGGTTTTTCCATTTTTAGCCCTACTGACCTAGTTTTTGACCGCAGGTGACCCAGTTTCGAATTTGACCTAGATATCATCAAGATGAACATTCTGACCAACTTTCATACAGATCCCATGAAAAATATGGCCTTTAGAGAGGTCACAAGGTTTCTCTATTATTTGACCTACTGACCTAGTTTTTGACGGCACGTGACCCAGTTTCGAACTTGACCTAGATATCATCAAGGTGAACATTCTGACCAATTTTCATGAAGATCTTGTGAAATATTTGGCCTCTAGAGAGGTCACAAGGTTTTTCTATTTTTAGACCTACTGACCTAGTTTTTGAAGGAACGTGACCCAGTTTCGAACTTGACCTAGATATCATCAAGATGAACATTCTGACCAATTTTCATGAAGATCTTGTGAAATATATGGCCTCTAGAGAGGTCACAAGGTTTTTCTATTATTTGACCTACTGACCTAGTTTTTGATGGCACGTGACCCACTTTCGAACTTGACCTTGATATTATCAAGATGAACATTCTGACCAATTTTCATGAAGATCTCATGAAATATATGGCCTCTAGAGAGGTCACAAGGTTTTTCTATTTTTAGCCCTACTGACCTAGTTTTTGACCGCAGGTGACCCAGTTTCGAACTTGACCTAGATATCATCAAGATGAACATTCAGACCAACTTTCATACAGATCCAATGAAAAATATGGCCTTTAGAGAGGTCAAAAGGTTTTTCTAATATTTGACCTACTGACCTAGTTTTTGACGGCACATGACCCAGTTTCGAACTTGACCTAGATATCATCAAGGTGAACATTCTGACCAATTTTCATGAAGATCTTGTGAAATATATGGCCTCTAGAGAGGTCACAAGGTTTTTCTATTTTTAGACCTACTGACCTAGTTTTTGATGGAACGTGACCCAGTTTCGAACTTGACCTAGATATCATCAAGGTGAACATTCTGACCAATTTTCATGAAGATCTTGTGAAATATATGGCCTCTAGAGAGGTCACAAGGATTTTCTATTATTTGACCTACTGACCTAGTTTTTGATGGCACGTGACCCAGTTTCGAACTTGACCTAGATATCATCAAGATGAACATTCTGACCAACTTTCATAAAGATCCCATGAAAAATGTGACCTCTAGAGTGGTCACAAGCAAAAGTTTACGGACGGACGCACGGACGGACGACGGACACCGCACGATCACAAAAGCTCACCTTGTCACTTTGTGACAGGTGAGCTAAAAATAAGCACACGGACCTATATATTTTATTTCATCAAATTATAGGCCATGTCTTTATTTACAACTGTGAGAAGTTTCATAAAAATCTACATTGTAGAAAAATTTCTATCCGTGAAAATATTATGAAAGTTATGATTTTCCCATAGACTCCCATTATGAAATATTGCGCGAGGTCCCTATTTTTCAGATCAGTCTAGCAAAAAATCAAGCACACGATCCTATCTTTTTTATTTGCTTAATTTTCTAGGTATATTCTGAAGTTTTGAAAAATCAGTGTTTAATCAAATTCTACATTGTAGAAATAATTTCGATCCAAACGTGCAGAACTACCTTAACAACTCGCGGTCATTGCAGCGCATTGTCATTTGCAGAATGAATTTCGGAGCACTCTTTCATCTTTCGTCATAAACAGAAGTTTACACTCGATACGTCCCGTGCGCATGTCTTTTCAACTGCTGACAAGTACCTGCACTAATTTTGATGACGTTTACCGCATCCGGTGGGTTTTTTGGTAATCTATAATAAGTTACTATTTACATAGCGCAGATACGATTGGCTTGACTCGTCACGTGGATGTTTGTGTTAATGTTGTAACAAGAGGGCCGTGATGGCCCTATATCGCTCACCTGTTATCATTGCACTTGTGGACAAGAAGGTCCTCAGAAAAAATATCTAAGTCCAAAGGACAGGAACAACAAAGGGAAGAAATTTAACCAAAAAGAAAAAAAAATTCTTACAATGTACACATATGTCAAAATACACCTAAAAATTGGAGGTACCATCCATGTTGTACCACAGAAAAGTGGTCTCGGTTTTTCCCTACGGCCAATGATAAAAAAGTTACTAAAAATAAGCTATTTATAGTAACGTAAAAGGGAAGTAATTAAAAAAAAAATTATTGTAAGTGAACAAAAGAAGGATCTGCCAAATAAATCTGTTGACATAAATGAAATTTCAGATCAGTATCTTCATTAGTTACGAAGATATACCCGTTTTAATTTGAAATAAAGGGAGGTAATTTGACATAAAATCAGTCCATAGTTATCTACCCTGATTGGCTCAGTCCAACTAATGACAATAATGAAATTTTAAATAAGTCCTATAAGTACTTACTGATATAAATCCATTTTGATTACAATCAGGGGAGGTAATCAGATATAAAATAACTCTGGAACCTACGATTGGATCTGATTTGTCATGGAATCCAAGATTTATTGTTGTTGAAGATATTTTGGAAGTTTGTATCAAATAAAACCATAAATGTATAAAAAGTATCTATATGGCTGCAAAACCCAAAATAGGCAATTTTGGACCTTTAAGGGGCCATAACTCTGGGGCCCATGAAGGAATATGGCCAGTTCAAAAAAGGAACCAAGATCTTGTGGTAATACAAGTTGTGTGCAAGTTTGGTTAAAAACAAATCATAAATGAAGCTGCTATTGTGCAGACAAGGTCAAAATAGCTAATTTTGGCCCTTTCAGAGGCCATAACTCTGGAACCCATTAAGGGATCTGGCCGGTTTAAAAAAGGAACCAAGATCTTATGGTGACACAAGTTTTGTGCAAGTTTGATTAAATTCAAATCATAAATGAAGCTGCTATTGTGCAGACAAGGTCAAAATAGCTTATTCTGGCCCTTTCAGGGGCCATAACTCTGGAACCCATAATGGAATTTCGCCAGTTGAAGAAAGGAACCAAGATCTTATGGTGATACAAGTTGTGTGCAAGTTCGGTTAAAATAAAATCATAAATGAAGCTGCTGTTGTGCAGACAAGGTCAAAATAGCTAATTTTGGCCCTTTCAGGGGCCATAATTCTGGAACCCATAATGGGATCTGGCTGGTTCAAGAAAGGAACCAAGATCTTATGGTGACACAAGTTTTGTGTAAGTTTGATTAAATTCAAATCATAAATGAAGCTGCTATTGTGCAGACAAGGTCAAAATAGCTAATTCTGGCCCTTTCAGGGGCCATAACTCTGGAACCCATAATGGGATCTAGCCAGTTGAAGAAAGGAACCGAGATCTTATGGTGATACAAGTTGTGTGCAAGTTTGGTTAAAATAAAATCATAAATGAAACCACTATCGTGCAGACACGAAATTGTTGACGCACGGACGGACTGACGACGGGTGATCACAAAAGCTCACCTTGTCACTATGTGACAGGTGAGCTAATAAAGTGACAAGTCGTGGAAAATGCAAGTTGTTTTTTCATTTAGCAAGTTAAAAAAATACCACTTGCGAAAAAATGCAAGTAGAATATCAGGCTAAATTCGAACCCTGAAAAAGGGGCATAATAAAAATTGGACATGCAAGTACCGACCACATAGCGTATGTCCACTGCATGTTGATGACGTACCATGTTTCAAACTGTAGGAGTCGCGTACACAAGGAAGTGTGACGGGCGGAGAGTTTAAACACTATCTGCTTTCCTGGTCTCCGACACTGGAGGCATGAAAAGGTCCAGGTCGAGCTTAAATGTCACAATTTGCAGCACATCTAGTAAGTAGAACTTGCACGTTTTTACATAACAACGCAAGATTAAAGCCTAGTTCTTGACCAGTATTAACTTGTCCTACATATAACAAGCTCTTTGTTGCCTTTGAGCTCAGACAGACGACCACAGCAAATTAACAAAAATAATTCATTGTTTCTTCCCTTTAATGAGTATCGAGATGCCACCATTGGACAATCAATGTATGAATGACAGTAAGAAATGAGAAAAAGATTTGACTGAAATATTGCACTTGAAATTTTTAGTACCTTACAATGAACAAACGACATTGATTAGTCGAGAAAGAATGTCTATATCAACAGGTCAAATTATTCTCAATACGAGGCACAATTACTAGAGTATATTCTTATTTTCTCTAATTTGGCGCTTGGACATATATAGACTCAGTCTAATTTTTTGCCTCTTTTTATTGTTTGTTAATGTCAAACGGTTTATGCTTCATCCTCCTCCCCCTCTTCCTCGTCAAATTCGCCCTCCTCCTCGACGGTGGCGTCCTGGTACTGCTGGTACTCTGATATCAAGTCGTTCATGTTTGACTCGGCCTCGGTGAACTCCATCTCGTCCATACCCTCGCCAGTGTACCAATGCAAGAAAGCCTTACGACGGAACATAGCCGTGAACTGTTCGGAGATACGCTTGAACAGTTCCTGGATGGCGGTGTTGTTACCGATGAAAGTGGCGGACATCTTCAGACCACGTGGCGGGATATCGCAGACGGCGGTCTTTACGTTGTTGGGGATCCATTCGACAAAGTAGCTGCTGTTCTTGTTCTGGATGTTCAACATCTGTTCATCGACCTCCTTCATGGACATACGTCCTCTGAAAATTGCGGCTACTGTGAGGTAACGTCCGTGACGCGGATCGCAAGCAGCCATCATGTTTTTGGAGTCGAACATCTGTTGTGTAAGCTCAGGGACAGTGAGAGCCCTGTACTGCTGGCTACCACGAGAAGTGAGAGGTGCGAAACCTGGCATAAAGAAGTGGAGACGTGGGAAGGGTACCATGTTGACTGCCAATTTACGGAGATCGGCGTTCAACTGACCCGGGAAACGGAGACACGTGGTAACACCGGACATTGTGACGGACACGAGATGGTTCAAATCTCCATATGTAGGCGTGGTCAGTTTCAGGGTCCTGAAGCAAATGTCATATAGTGCCTCGTTGTCGATACAGAAGGTCTCGTCTGTGTTCTCGACCAGTTGATGGACTGACAAGGTAGCGTTGTATGGCTCAACGACGGTGTCTGATACCTGAAACAGTAAGAAGACGTCTTAATTACGTGACGTCAGTTGGAAATCTTAATATAGTAATTATAAATACTACAGACAATCTAATTAAATGAAACAATATTAGACTAAGGCAACTCTGAAAATGTGGAGACTTTAATGCATTATTTCTTTTACAGTCGAACTTCGATGGCTCGAACTCGAGGGTCCCGTTGAAATAAGTTCGAGTTTTCCGTTGTTCGAGCCATCCAAATGGCGGCCATTTTGAATTTGGGATTTCGACGGCATGATGTGTTACAAACCTTACATCGTAATATATTGTCATATTGTACCTACATGTGTGTATGATACGATGATTTGTAAAAACGAACGCTGAAATAGTCTTTATTATTTATTTTCAAACATTACATAGATACGAAAAAAACACAGATAAAACACTAATATGTATAATCATAAGAATTTGGTGAAGACAGCATCAAATAGAAAGATATGAATAGCAAACCTTTATGAATCATAGTCCAGTGCAAATATTTTCAAATATAAACACGTTAAAACGCAAACACAGAAATATTATTTGAAAACGGTACTAAATGACGATACATGTAGACATAGGCTATAAAAAGACACATGAAATCAATACACAACATTAATGAGCATACGTCAGTTTATTCACAATATCAATGAGTCATGTACAGAATACAGTTTTACAGTTTATTTTTTTTTTGAGAAATCCTTGATGTAGGACTGAACCGCCGAACGCTTGTTGAAATCTAATTTGGAGAGAGATTTGTACATAGAACACATGAGATTGAGTTTTTCACATTTGATGATGGCGTTATATATTTTGTTTCTAAAGTTTTTGGATCTTATTTTCGTTTTGTTCCTTGCCTTCCAATATGTAGCCGACTTAGCTATCTCCCCGTTTCCGGGTCCTTTTCTAAGTTATTCAGCCATGCTAAAGCAGTATGAAAGTTAACATCGAATCTCCCGTTTTTATGCAGAAAAAATAAAGACAGACATTGCTCAATTATTTTAAATACTTTTATTCGGATTAATCAAAGCCCATTAAAGCATTGCAGTGAAAAAAAGTCACTTTGTTTAATTTGTTTGTCGTATATCGTCGCTAATTACATAAACGTGTGAAAATTACGCACGCGCCGGTTAAAGGGGAAGCTTGGCGAATGTCAGGCAGAGGTGCGAAAAACTTTGTAAACACAAGCCATTCCGGCAACAAATTGGCTGTTCGACTGAATAGGTGTAATTATCACTGTAATTGAGCCGAAGGGACCACGAAATGAGTTCGAGAGTTCGAATTTTCGAAGTTCGAGCGATCCGAGGTAGAACTATATAGAATAAAGAAGGAATAAATTCGGGACCGGGCGAAGAGTTCGAGCGATCCCGGGTGTTCGAAAGATCCGAGTTCGAGCCATTAAAGTTCAACTGTATTTTGTTGGGTTTAACGTCGCACCGACACAATTATAGGTCATATGGCGACTTTCCAGCTTTGATGGTGGAAGAAGACTCCAGGTGCCCCTCCGTGCATTATTTCATCACGAGCGGGCACCTGGGTAGAACCACCGACCTTCCATAAACCAGCTGGATGGCTTCCTCACATGAAGAATTCAATGCCCCCAGTGAGGCTCGAACCCACATCGATGAGGGGCAAGTGATTTGAAGTCAGTGACCTTAACCACTCGGCCACGGAGGCCCCGAGACTCAAATGCAAGATTGTGTAAAGTCTTACTTCATGTTAATTATGGCGGTTAATTTCTATCATTTTTCTCGCGTGTTGGCGCTTTTGGAAAACGCCACACGTCAAATTAGCGCGCCAATACGACAAACAAGGTATATATCGTTCGAGCGTGCTGGCGCTCTTTAAACGCGCCAACACGCGGGAACGAAATGGCAGATATCAGCCACCTTACGCGGGTAGTACTTAATGAGCAAAACCGATTATATATTAAGAACACGTGCATACAGTAGTTACTTAAATTCTCTTACAACAAAATCTTTTCTGAATCAAAACTAACAAGAGCCATGTTAGACATGGCCAATCCCCCCGCCGGGCATATTATAATTGAAGGCTAAATTTCCTGGCAAGTTAGTGTCTGAAAGTATTAATTTTGGGGAAAGCTTTGAAGAACCATTTAGTTGTGGTCTGCATCAGGGGTTTTAAAGATGTGAAAGAAAGAATAAGTCAGTGGTGAGGTGGTTTACTGCTAAATTTTATTAATTTTCATGAACAGTATAGCTATGATGTTTTTCTATATGGCTACTGTAAAAAGAAGGAATGGAAAGCTAACAGGGAACACGAGTGCCAGAATGTCACAATATATGCCCGTCACAGCAAATTTCTTTACTCTAGCAGCTGTATTTGCAAATGGAATTTTAATTTTGTGGTTGTTTAGTAGTCATTGTAAGTTATTTGTTTTTCTAAGTTACCAGGTAGAGATTGGTCAAAATACACCTCAAAATTGGATGTAGCATGCATGTTGTACTACAGAAAAGTTGTTTCGATTTTTCCCTACGACTAGTAATGAAAAAGTTACAATAAAAGCTATTTAAAGTAACAACAAAGGGAGGTAATTCTAAAGAAGGGAACTGCGCATGACACTTCGTCTCATGATGGTGTATAATTGTCCCAAGTTACATCAAAATCCCTCCATGCATGAAGAAGAAATGCTTCGGACAATGTCATTCTTGTATCTGACCTTTGGCCTCTCAGTGTGACCTTGACCTTAGACCTAGGGACCTGGATCTTGCGCATGACATTCTGTCTCGTGGTGGTGAACATTTGTGCCAAGTTATATCAAAATCCCTCTATGCATGAAGAAGAAATGCTCCGGACAATTTTTTTAAGAAAATATGATAAAGGGGAATAACTCAAAAAATAGGCAAGGTAGAGTTATTGTTCTTGCACACTGCACTTCCTCCCAATGCGTTCTATCAGTGTATGAAGTTTGAAGAAAATCCCTCCAGTACTTTTGGAGTAATGCTCCGGACAAATTTTTTTAAGAAAATAAGATAAAGGGGTATAACTCAAAAAATTGGCAAGGTAGAGTTATTTGTTCTTGCACACTGCTCTTCCTCCCAATGTGTTCTATCAGTGTATTAAGTCTGAAGAAAATCCCTCCAGTACTTTTGGAGTTATGCTCCAGACAAAATTTTATAAGAAAATAAGATAAAGGGGAATAACTCAAAAAAAGGCAAGGTAGAGTTATTGTTCTTGCACACTGCACTTCCTCCCAATGTGTTCTATCAGTGTATGAAGTTTGAAGAAAATCCCTCCAGTACTTTTGGAGTTATGCTCCGGACAAAGATCGTTGCGGACGGACGAACGGAGAGCATTTCTAATATCCCCTTCGCCTTTGGCGGGGAGATAAATAAACATTTTTTTATTTAAGGTGTACTCTGGTCAGAATTACATTTACTAACCTTAGGTGATGGAACAACTGAGAAAGTGTTCATGATTCTGTCGGGATACTCCTCACGGATTTTGCTGACGAGTAAAGTTCCCATGCCAGACCCAGTACCACCGCCAAGGGAGTGTGTGAGTTGGAATCCCTGAAGGCAATCACAGTTTTCTGACTCTTTACGAACAACATCCATTACGGAGTCCACGAGCTCAGCTCCCTCTGTGTAGTGACCTTTGGCCCAGTTGTTACCAGCCCCGCTCTGCCCGAAGACAAAGTTGTCTGGTCTAAAGATCTGACCAAAAGGTCCGGATCTCACGGCGTCCATGGTCCCAGGTTCGAGATCAACCAGCACTGCACGTGGAACATATTTACCACCTGAAAAAATATCAAGTAAAATACATTAATAACGACTTCTCATTTTTTTAAATTTACAAAGTGAGTACGAAGTTTTCTGATGATATTATGCTATATAGAAAAATGCATTAGAATTCAAAACATCAGATGGTAAATACTCATGATATGGCAATTACAAACGTGTCTGTGTTAAAATTGTGGTAGAGCATTTAGATCTATTTTTTGATACGACATCGTAAATATGAATGTTACACGAAATGTTAATGTTCTACTTTTGAAAACCTAGAGGCCTTTTGCATTTATTCCCCTTTAAAACTCCTTTTATGGCACTTTTGAAAATTTTACTACAGAACATGGAACAAGAGCTGTCTGTTGACAGCGCGCTCGACTTTTCGAAGAATTGATGGAAGTATGGGGTCAAAATATTACCAGAGATTTTCAGACAAATGAAGAAAAATAGATAAGACAAATAATGTACCTGTATTTGCGGATGTGGATAAATCTTGCACTATATGGCAATGTGTGACCATGATGGTAAGCAAGTGTTGAAAGTTTCAAAGCCATATATCAAACAGTTTAAACAAAATATGGAATAGTATGCCAAACTTAACTAATTTCTTTGTCAAAAAGGGCCATAACTGAGCTAAAGTCCTTGTCCTAGGTATGTAGTCTTGCCTACATATGTAGACTATGATGGTAAACAAGTGGTCAAAGTTTCAAAGCCATATGACAAACAGGTTAGGCAAAATATGGACTGGTATGAACAATTTAACTGATTTCCAAGTCCAAAAAGGGCCATAATGCAGCCAAAATGGTTGACAGAGTTATGTACTCTTGCCTACATATGGAAATCATGATGATAAGCAAGTGTACCAAGTTTCAAAGACACATGTGAAATAGTTTTGACAAAAAGTGGACTTGTACGAAAACTGAACCAATTTCTAAGTTCAACAAGAGCTGTCCGTAAGACAGCGCGCTCCACTATTCGGGGATTTGACAGTAAAATGAAAATATGTCTGAATAAGAGACCTCTACTTTAAAAGGAATATACATCAAGGGGTATATTTCCATCAAATACACAAATTTCAGTTATTAGGATTGTTACAACACATGTAGATGAAGATGATAAAGATATGTTTCGAGTTTCAAGTCATTAATCTTATATAGTACCAAAGTTATGTCCAGAAAGCGAAGTTTGTAAAAAATTTAAGTATGAAAGGGGCATAATTCATTCAAAAATACAAACAAGAGATGTCTCCATAGGATGACACATGCCCCCGATGGCACTTTGAATGAATAGTTATGGCCGACGTTAGAGTTTAGGACCATTGACTTACGGACCTGGGTCTTGCACGCGACACGTCGTCTTACTGTGCCACACATTCATGCGTAGTTATTTTAAAATCCATGCATGAATGACAACGATATGGACCAGACATGCCCATCATTGCACTATCATGAAATATGAGCTTTATTTCTAAGTGTGACCTTGACCTTTGAGCTACAGACCTGGGTCTTGCGCGCGACATGTCGTCTTACTGTGCCACACATTTATGCCTAGTTACTTGAAAATCCATCCATGGATGACAAAGATATGGACCGGACACGCCCATCAATGCACTATCATGAAAAATGACCTTTAACGTCTAAGTGTGACCTTGACCTTTGAGCTACAGACCTGGGTCTTGCGTGCTACATGTCGTCTTACTGTGGTACACATTCATGCCAAGTTATTTGAAAATCCATCCATGGATGACAAAGATATGGACCGGACACGAAAATTGCGGACAGACCGACAGACTGACGGTTCAAAAACTATATGCCTCCCTTCGGGGGCATAAAAAGAGTTATGGGGATTATTACCACACATGCAGATAATGATGATAAAGATACATTTTAAGTTTCAAGTCTTTATCTTACATTGCATTAAAGTAGTATCCAGAAAGCGAAGATTGCAAACAAAGTTTAAGTACAAAAGGGGCATAATTCTGTCAAAAACACAATTAGAGTTATGGGGTATGTAGCCACAAATACAGATGATTATAAACAAATACTTTTAATTTCAAGTCATTAAAAAATAACCTAAGTATAACTCATTGGTGACCTTGACCTTGAAGTATAATGGCCCCATCCCCTACATATAATTTGTGTGTATGCTGGACAATGTTTATGTGAACTTACAGTATGATATAAGCAATAGAAACAAAGATATGACAGAAAAACAAAGGTTGCCGAAAAACTTTAACCTTAAAAATAACCTAAGTATAACACCTTGGTGACCTTGACCATGGGTATAATGGGCCCGGTCCCTATACATACTTTGTTTGTATGCTGGAAAATGTTTACGTAAAGTTACAGTAAGATATAAGCAATAGTAACAAAGATATGACAGAAAAACAAAGGTTGCCGAAAAACTTTAACCATAAAAATAACCTAAGTATAACACCTTGGTGACCTTGACCTTGGGTATAATGGGCTCAGCCCCTATATATATTTTGTTTGTATACTGGACAATGTTTGTGTGAAGTTACAATAAGATATAAGCAATAGTAACAAAGATATGACAGAAAAACAAAGGTTGCCGAAAAACTTTAACCTTAAAAATAACCTAAGTATAACACCCTGGTGACCTTGACCTTGGGTATAATTGGCTCAGCCCCTACGTATACTTTGTTTGTATACTGGACAATGTTTATATGAAGTTACAGTAAGATATAAGCAATAGTAACAAAGATATGACAGAAAAACAAAGGTTGCCAAAAAAACTTTAACCTTAAAAATAATCTAAGTATACCTTGGTGACCTTGACCTTGGGTATAATGGGCTCAGCCCATATACATGTATTTTTTGTATACTGGACAATGTTTATGTGAAGTTACAGTAAGATATAAGCAATAGTAACAAAGATATGACAGAAAAACAAAGGTTGCCGAAAAATTTTAACCAAGAAGGGTCACTCCAACGCCGACGCCGGGGTGAGTAGTATAGCCCCCCTATTCTCCAAGTAGTGGAGCTAAAAAGGGCCATAATTCCGTCAAAATAGTTGACAGAGTTATGTACTCATGCCTACAGATGGAAATTATGATGGTAAACAAGTGTTCAAAGTTTCAAAGCCACATGTAAAATAATTTTGACAAAACGTGGACTTGTACGAAAATTGTACCAATTTCCAAGTCCAAAATGGGCCATAATTCAGCCAAAATAGTTGACAGTTATGTTTTCTTGCCTACATAATTATAGATATTGTTTCTAATAAACAAGAGATAAAAGTTTCAAAGCCATATCAATTGGTACGAAAAACGTAACCAAGATTTGCAAGTTAAAAGGGGCCATAAGTCAGCTAAAATCCTTGATGGAGTTATGTACTCTTGCCTATAACTGGATAAGGTGATGGTACACACATGTTGAAAGTTTCAAAGCTTTATCTCAGTAGATTTTTTCAATATGGACTGGTACGAAAAACTTAACCAAGGTGTGACACCGATGGCGACGCCGTGGTGAGTAGGATAGCTCTACTTATTCTTCGAATACTCGAGCTAAAAACGTCGAGGACAGGGTTTTTGAGCAAGGTATGATTGGGTTACTCTAAATTCTTGATTGTCTTAGGAGGATAACATCAATTAATTATCTTATTTATAAATAGCTATATAGCCAATATTATATCTAATTGAAAAGGGTGCATTTTGTCGCGAAGAAATATTTGCTTCACAGCAGATACACAGCATTCGCAAGAAAATTTTGTCTAACAGAGTGAATGATAAATATTAGACAGCAGTTTGTAAATAACTTGCAAAGCAGCTGCCATATCGTGAAGAATCTATCGTATACAGCAAATACTTTACATGATCTAAAGAATTCATTTGCTTTTTCCAAACAAAACAGATTGAGATAATGTATTGTAACATCTGTTATTATAACTCTCTCTGCGCCGTTAAATGTCTGAAGTAAATTGTAGTACAACAGTTTAATACTGGGGCTCAATTGATTTTTCCATACGGAACTATAAGTTATGATAACAGAGATCTCTGCTGTTCTGACAAATTACTGAGCAGTGTTTTTTCTTCTTCTTCAGTTTAGTGTGTGTGTGTGTGTGTGTTGGGGGGGGGGGGGGGGGGGGGGTTACAACTTCACTTGTTGATAAATATTCATGGAAGGTTTGAAAAATTATACAAGAGGGCCATGATGGCCCTATATCGCTCACCTGTTATCATTGCACTTGAGGACAAGAAGGTCCTCAGAAAAAATTTCTAAGTCAAAAGGACAGTAACAACAAAGGGAAGAAATTTAACCAAAAAGAAAAAAAAATTCTTACAAGGTACAGATATGTCAAAATACACCTAAACATTGGAGGTACCATCCATGTTGTACCACAGAAAAGTGGTCTCGGTTTTTCCCTACGGCCAATAATAAAAAAGTTATTAAAAATAAGCTATTTGTAGTAATGCAAAAGGGAAGTATTAATTAAAAAAAATTTATTGTAAGTGAACAAAAGAAGGATCTGCCAAATAAATCTGTTGACATAAAAAAATTTCAGATCAGTATCTTCATTAGTTACGGAGATATACCCATTTTAATTTGAAACAAGCAAATTCGATGAATTGGAATCCCCCGCCGAAAGGGTCGGAGTTGAGGAACGGCAAAAAAATATATCCAGCAAAAAGTTAAGAATGTTGCCAAGAAGCAAATAATTTCATTAGTCAAAATCAAATTAAAAGTAAAAAAAATGGTTTGTTTGGGTGGGGCTGGGGGGAGGGGGGTGAGGATACAACAGTTTACATGTTGGTTATAAATATTGATAGAAAATGAAAAATGGAAAAAAAAAAAAAAAAAAAAAAAAAATGGTTGGAGGGGGGGGGACCAAGGTAAGGTGGTGACCAGGTGTAGGTACACAACATCACATGTTTATAATAAATGTTCATGGAAAAGAATGAAAGAAGTTTAATGAAATTATTCCAATTGGTTGGTTTGTTATGTACAGATCTGTGGATTTTTAAACAATTAAAGGGCAACAACTATATGGAAAATTGACCAATCGAAAAAAACCTTGAAGGGCATCGTCGCAGTATCTTGGTTCATGTCTGTTTCAAGTTTGATGAAATTCTACCTGCTAGTTACTGAGAAATGGCTGCAGACGGACATTTTTCATTAAATCAAGGGCAATAACTCTGACGGAAATTGACCTATCAAAAAAAAAAAACTTGACGGGCATCAGCACAGTATCTTGGTTCATGTCTATTTCAAATTTGATGAAATTCTACCTTTAGTTACTGAGAAATAGCTGCAGACGGACATTTTTTATTAAATCAAGGGCAATAACTCTGAGGGAAATTGACCAATCAAAAAAAAAACTTGACGGGCATCATCGCAGTATGTTGGTTCATGTTTATTTCAAGTTTCATGAAATTCTACCAAGTAGTTACTGAGAAATGGCTGCGGACGGACGGACGGACTGACAACGCCATTTCAATACCCCCCTCCCGATTTCATCGGCGGGGGATAATAAAGGGAGGTAATTTGACATAAAATCAGTCCATAGTTATCTACCATGATTGGCTCAGTCCAGCTAATGACAATAATGAAATTTCAAATAAGTCCTATAAGTTAACTTACTGATATAAATCCATTTTGATTACAATCAGGGGAGGTAATCAGATATAAAATAACTCTGAACCTACGCTTGGATCTGATTTGTCATGGATTCCAAGAATTATTATTGTTGAAGTTATTTTGGAAGTTTGTATCAAACAAGAGGACCAGGATGGCCCTAGGTCGCTCACCTAAGAAACACTCCGTAACAGTGTAAAACATGTTTGACCTAGTGATTTCATGGAAACAAATATTCTGACCAATTTTCATTAAGTTTGGACCAAAAAATTGGTCTCGAGATAAAACAAGCATTTTCTTAGATATGACCTAGTTTTTGACCCTAGATGACCCATGTTCAAACTCGACCTAGATTTTATCAAGGCAATCATTCTGACCAAAATTCATGAAGATCAACTGAAAAATACAGCCTCTATCACATACATAAGTTTTTTCTTTGATTTGACCAAATGACCTAGTTTTTGACCTCAGATGACCCATATTCAAATTCGACCTAGATTTCATTAAGGCAATCAACCTGACCGAATTTCATAAAAATCAATTGAAAAAAACAGTCTCTATCGCATACACAAGATTTTTCTTTAATTTGACCTAGTGACCTAGTTTTTGACCTCAGATAACCCATATTCAAAATCGACCTAGATTTCATCAACGCAGTCACTCTGACCAAATTTCATGAAGATCAATTGAAAAATACATCCTCTATTGCATACACAATGTTTTTCTTCGATTTGACCTAGTGACCTAGTTTTTGACCCCAGATGACCCATTTTCTAACTCGGACTAGATTTTATCAAGGTAATCATTCTGGCTAAATTTAATGAAGATCAGTTGAAAAATACCGCCTCTATTGCATACACAAGGTTTTTCTTTGATTTGACCTAGTGGCCTAGTTTTTGACCCCAGATGACCCATTTTCGAACTTGGTCTAAATTTTATCAAGGGTATCATTCTGACCAAAATTCATGAAGATCAATTGAAAAATACAGCCTCTATCGCATACACAAGGTTTTTCTTTGATTTGACCTAGTGACCTAGTTTTTGATCCCAGATGACCCATTTTCGAACTCGGCCTAGATTTCATCAAGGCAATCATTCTGACCAAAATTCATAAGATCAATTGAAAAATACAGCCTCTATCGCATACACAAGGTTTTTCTTTGATCTGACCTAGTGACCTAGTTTTTGACCCGAGATGACCCATTTTCGAACTCATCCTAGATTTCATCAAGGTTATCATTCTGTCCAATATTCATGAAGAAGAATTGAACAATACAGCCTCTATCGCATACACAAGGTTTTTCTTTGATTTGACCTAGTGACCTAGTTTTTGACCCGAGATGACCCATTTTCGAACTCGGCTTAGATTTTATCAAGGTTATCATTCTGACCAATATTCATGAAGATTAATTGAAAAATACCGCCTCTATCGCATACACAAGGTTTTTCTTTGATTTGACCTAGTGACCTAGTTTTTGACCCGAGATGACCCATTTTCGAATTCTGCCTAGAATTCATCAAAGTTATCATTCTGACCAATATTCATGAAGATTAAATGAAAAATACAGCCTCTATCGCATACACAAGGTTTTTCTTTGATTTGACCTAGTGACCTAGTTTTTGACCCGAGATGACCCATTTTCGAACTCGGCCTAGATTTCATCAAGGTTATCATTCTGACCAATATTCATGAAGATTAATTGAAAAATACAGCCTCTATCGCATACACAAGCTAAATGTTGACAGACGACGGACGACAGACGACGGACGCCGGACATCGAGCGATCAGAAAAACTCACCTGAGCATTGCTCAGGTGAGCTAATAAAACCATAAATGAAGTCTCTATATGGCTGCAAAAGCCAAAATAACCAATTTTGGACCTTTAAGGGGCCATAACTCTGGAACTCATGAAGAAATCTGGCCAGTTTAAGAAAGGAACCAAGATCTTGTGGTGATACAAGTTGTGTGCAAGGTTGGTTAAAATCAAATCATAAATGAAGCTGCTATTGTGCAGACAAGGTCAAAATAGCTAATTTTGGCCCTTTCAGGGGCCATAACTTTGGAACCCATTAAGGGATCTGCCTGGTTCAACTAAGGAATCAAGATCTTATGGTGACACAAGTTTTGTGCAAGTTTGATTAAATTCAAATCATAAATGAAGCTGCTATTGTGCAGACAAGGTCAAAATAGCTAATTCTGGCCCTTTCAGGGGCCATAACTCTGGAACCCATAATGGAATCTCGCCAGTTCAAGACAGGAACCAAGATCTTATGGTGATACAAGTTGTATGCCAGTTTGGTTAAAATCAATTCATAAATGAAGCTGCCATTGTGCAGACAAGGTCAAAATAGCTAATTCTGGCCCTTTCAGGGGCCATAACTCTGCAACCCATAAAGGAATCTGTCCAGTTCAAAAAGGAGCCAAGATCTTATGGTGATACAAGTTGTGCGCCAGTTTGGTAAAAATCAAATCATAAACAAGAGATCACAGAGTGATCTTGGCGCTCACCAATGTGCCATTTTTGAGTGTTCCAAATTTCAAGACTTATTGACTAGCTCAAGGTCAAATTTCATTTCAGTACACAACACTGTGCATGTGGTCCGAATTCAAAGCTGTAGCTTGAGAAATGTGAAAGTAGGTCACTAGGTCAATGTCAAGGTCAAAGTTTGTTTCGGTACACAATCTTATGCATGAAGTCTAAATTTGAAGCCTGTAGCTACAGAAATATGAAAGTAGGTCACTAGGTCAATCTTAAGGTCAAGTTCATTTCAGTACACAAAACTATGCAAGTGGTCCAAATTTGAAGGCTGTAGCTCGAGATATGTAAAAGTAGGTCACTAGTTCAAAATCAATGTCAAATTTTATTTCAGAATACAAAACTATGCATGTGGTCCAAATTTGAAGCCTGTACCTTCAAAAATGTGAAAGTAGGTCACTAGGTCAAAGTTCATTTCAGTACACAAAACTATGCATGTGGTCCAAATTTGAAGGCTATAGCTTGAGAAATGTGAAAGTAGGTCACTAGGTCAAAATCAAGGTCAAATTTTATTTAGGAATACAAAACTATGCATGTGGTCTAAATTTGAAGCCTGTACCTTAAAAATGTGAAAGTAGGTCACTAGGTCAATGTAAAGGTCAAAGTTCATTTCAGTACACAAAAATATGCAAGTGGTCCAAATTTGAAGGCTGTAGCTTGAGAAATGTAAAAGTAGGTCACTAGGTCAAAATCAAGGCCAAATTTTATTTCAGAATACAAAACTATGCATGTGGTCCAAATTTGAAGCCTGTACCTTCAAAAATGTGAAAGTAGGTCACTAGGTCAATGTAAAGGTCAAAGTTTTTTTTGGTACACAAAACTATGCATGTGGTCCAAATTTGAAGGCTGTAGCTTGAGAAATGTGAAAGTAGGTCACTAGGTCAAAATCAATATCAAATTTCATTTTGAAACACAGAACTATGCATATGGTCCAAATCTGACGCCTGTACCTTCAAAAATGTGGAAGTAGGTCACTAGGTCAAAATCAAGGTCAAAGTTTTTAAGTGCACAAAACTATGCAGGTGGTCCAAATTTGAAGGCTGTAGCTACAGAAATGTGAAAGTAGGTCACTAGGTCAAAATCAAGGTCAACTCATGTCACGGTTCATCTTGCCACTCAAAAATATACATGTGGTCCAAATTTGAAGGCTGTAGCTACAGAAATGTGAAAGTAGGTCACTAGGTCAAAATCAAGGTCAACTCATGTCAAGGTTCATCTTGCCACTCAAAAATACATATGTGGTCCAAATTTGAATGTTGTAGTTATTGACAAGAACATTTTAAAAGCTTTTCCCTATACAAGTCTATAATGAACCATGTGACCCCTGGGGCGGGGCCATTTTTGACCCTAGGGGGATAATTTGAACAAACTTGGTAGAGAACCACTAGATGATGCTACATTACCAGTATCAAAGCCTTAGGCTTTGTGGTTTGGACAAGAAGATTTTCAACGTTTTTCCTATATAAGTCTATGTAAACCATATGACCCCCAGGGCAGGGTCATATTTGACCCTAGGGGTATAATTTAAACAATCTTAGTTGAAGACCACTAGATGATGTCACATACAAAATATCAAAGCCCTAGGCCCTGTGGTTTTGGACAAGAGGTTATTCAAAGTTTTTCCTTATATAAGTCTATATAAACCATGTGACCCCCAGGGCGGGGCCATATTTGACCCCAGAGAAATAATTTGAATCATCTTGGTAGAGGACCACTAGATGATGCTTCAAACCAAATATCAAAGCCCTAGGCTCTGTGGTTTTGGACAAGAAGGTTTTCAAAGTTTTTCCCTATATAAATCTATGTAAAATACAGAAATAAACAAACGGCCATAACTCACTCATAAATTGTTGAACCAGTCTGATTTTCAGGGGGACACAACTAGGGTACCAATACATCATTCTGACAAAGTTTGGTCAAAATCCCCCCAGTAGTTTCTGAGGAGATGCGATAACGAGAAATTGTTAACGGACGGACGGACGGACGGACGGAATGACGGACGGATGGACCACGGACGCAGAGTGATTTTAATAGCCCACCATCTGATGATGGTGGGCTAATAAAGCTGCTACTGTGCAGACAAGGTCAAAATAGCTAATTTTGGCCCTTTCAGGGGCCATATCTCTGGAACCCATCATGGGATCTGGCCAGTTCAAGAAAGGAACCGAGATCTTATGGTGATACAAGTTGTGTGCAAGTTTGGTTAAAATAAAATCATAAATGAAACCACTATCGTGCAGACAAGAAACTGTTGAAGCACGCACGCACGGACGGACTGACGACGGGTGATCACAAAAGCTCACCTTGTCACTTGTCACAGGTGAGCTAAAAAAAGAGTGAAAAAAATATTTTTTTGGAGGGTGGGGGTTGTGGGGGTTGCCGTGACCGAGAGAGGGTACAAAACTTCATATGTTGATATTACTGAAAATGAAAAAAGAAAATGCTGGCGGGTGGGGGTGCATGATCGGAGTGGTAGGGGTGATTGGTTGGAGGAGAGAGGTGGGGGGAGGGTACAACTTTGCATGTTGATAAATATTCATGGAAGGTTTAAGATTAAAACAAGAGCACCGCCTTGCGGGTGCTGACGCTCATCTGATTTTTTTTGTGTAATAGAAATATTGTCCTACCCATGATTTTCTAAGTCTAAAAAGGGCCATCATTCTTGCAAAAAGCAGGATAGAGTTATGTTTCTTGATGTACAGTGTCCACTTATGATGGTGAAAAACTGTTGCAAGTTTTAAAGCAATAGCTTTGATAGTTTATGAGAAAAGTTGACTTAAACATAATACTCAACCAAGAAAATGATTTTCTAAGTCCAAAAGGGGCAATAATTATTGCAAAAAGCAGGATGGAGTTATGTTGCTTGCTGTACAGGGTCAGCTTATGATGGTGAACAAGTGTTGCAAGTTTCAAAGCAATAGCTTTGATAGTTTAAGAGAAAAAGTTAACCTAAACAAAACTTAACCAAGAAATCTGATATTTTCTAAGTCCAAAAGGGGCCATAAATCTTGCAAAAAGCAGGACGGAGTTATGTTTCTTGCTATACAGGGTCAACTTATGATGGTGAACAAGTGTTGCAAGTTTTAAAGCAATAGCTTTGATAGTTTAGGATAAAAGCTGACCTAAACATAAAACTTAACCAAGAAAACTGATTTTCTAAGTCCAAAAGGGGCAATAAATCTTGCAAAAAGCAAGATGGAGTTATGTTTCTTGATGTACAGGGTCTGCTTATGATGGTGAACAAGTATTCCAAGTTTCAAAGCAATAGCTTTGATAGTTTAGGAGAAAAGTTGACCTAAACATAAAACTTAACCAAGAAATCTGATACTTTCTAAGTACAAAAGGGGCCATAAATCTTGCAAAAAGCAAGATGGAGTTATGTTTCTTGCTATACAGGGTCAGCTTATGATGGTGAACAAGTATTCCAAGTTTCAAAGCAATAGCTTTGATAGTTTAGGAGAAAAGCTGACCTAAACATAAAACTTAACCAGGCAACGCCGACGCAGACGCCGACAACCGCTCAAGTGATGACAATAACTCATCATTTTTTTTCAAAAAATCAGATGAGCTAAAAAGAGAAAAACTAGAATGTGTCTGTAGGACACAGGGTGTGCCCCCCACTGGTACATTTGTCACAAATAAGGGGCAATAATTCAAATGTTTGCAGTCTTAATGGGGTATAGCCTCAACAAACATTTTATGAAAAGATTCATTATTCTAGGCCCTATACTTTTGAGCTATGAGCATCACAAACAAAAACAACTGTTGGATGAGGGGAGGGGTTGACCAGGGCGGTGGGGGAGACCAGGTGTGGGTACACAACTTCACATGTTGATAATAAATGTTCATGGAAAAAATGAAAGAATTTTACTGAAATTCTACCAATTGGTTATTTTGTTATGTACAAATATGTGGATTTTTAAACAAATAAAGGGCAATAACTCTGGTTACTAAAGAGATCCTGACGATATTGTGTGTGCACTACCACATTATGGTGATCTAAATTCAATTTAAGTTAAACTGTTTCATAGTTCTAGGTCAAATATGTCCCAAGTTATGAAGCAGAAATTGCCATATTTATAGTACCCTATATAGTTAACACTAGAAACATCTAAGGGCCATAACTCTGGTGTTACTTGGGCAATCTGACTGAAACTTGACGGCCCGCATTTTCCTATAGTGGTGAACATGTATATGGAGTTTTATTTAAATATTCCAAACCACTTCCTAGATATGGCTCCGGACGGACGGACGGACGACGCCAAAATTATATCCTTCCGCCTTCGGCGGGGGATAACTAACTAACCGCTAGCCTCGTTATAGTACACGTTGATTCTTTCAAGTTGAAGGTCAGAGTCCCCGTGGTAGGTACCGGTGGGGTCAATTCCATGCTCGTCTGAGATTACTTCCCAGAACTAATAAAATAATGAATAATAAAAATATGATTAATACATGGTTACAACATGAAAGAACATCCCATTACCTGTCGCTTCACAATAATATACGTTTGAGGTCAGAATCTCCGTGGTATGTACCTGTGGGGTCAATACCGTGCTCGTCTGAGATCACCTCCCAGAACTGAAACGGGATTAATTATTGAAGCGTGGTTCTAAAGTGTTGCCAGCGTGTTGATACAAGATTAAGACCTTCTCTTCTCTACACTTGATGACTGGAGAACTAAAATAAACCATGATATTGATATGGCAATATGCCCGTACCAGCAGAGATATTACACATCGTAAGGATGGCTTTTGTTTTTGTCGAGTTTACAGTCAATATGGCGATTTTTCCACCGTTGGTAGCCTTGTCCCACCGAGCATTGATTCAGGCAAGCGAGGAAGGGGGCACCTGGGTAGGACCACCGACAAGCCAGCTGGACGGTTTCCTCACACGGAGAACTCAACACCCCATGCGAGGTTTCGAACCGACATCGGTGAGGGCGGCCAAGTCACCGACGTTAACCGCTCTGACAAGGAGGCCTTACCCCTGATTTATATGCCATATGGACTTTAAGCAATGACACTGCAATATTTCTGAGTCTGAATATATATTTCGCAGAATATGACATCTTTTGTTGACAACAACAAATATACTATTACTCACACATTGAATATTGTGTGCAACCTACTTTTTTGACCAATCAGAGCGAGTTATTTTTAAACAAGGCAGTCTGAACGACAGCTAAATCCCCCGCCACTGCTATGGATAGTGAAAGGGTAAACCTTTGATTTTAGCTGTAACCTTGACCTTGAACTGACATGGCTGACTCATGAATTCTGCACAAAGTCTTGATGAGGTGATCATTTGACCCAAGTTTGATGAAAATCCTTCAAGGGGTTTAGGAGATACAGAGCTGAAACCTTTGACCTTCAGTTGTGACCTTGACCTTGAGTTGACATGGCTGACTCATGAGTTCTTGATGAGGTGATCATTTGACCCAAGTTTGATGAAAATCCTTTAAGGGGTTTAGGAGATACAGAGTGGACACCAAATGGAAGGCTCAAACCTTCTACCCTTAGTTGTGACCTTGACCTTGAGCTGGCATGGTTGACTCATAATTTCTGCACATCATTCTGATGAGGTAATCGTTTGACCCAAGTTTTATAAAATTCCTTCAAGGGGTTTAGGAGATATAGAGCGGACACGAAATGGAAGGCTCAAACCTTTGACCTTGAGTTGTGACCTTGACCTTGAGCCGACATGGCTAACTCATAAGTTCTGCACATCGCCTTGATGAGGTGATCGTTTGACCCAAGTTTGATGAAAATCCTTCAAGGGGTTTAGGAGATATAGAGCGGACACAAAATGGAAGGCTCAAACCTTTGACCCTACGCTGTGACCTTGACCTTGAGCCGGCATGACTGACTCATGGGTTCTGCACATTGTCTTGATGAGGTGATCATTTGATCCAAGTTTTATAAAATTCCTTCAAGGGGTTTAAGAGATATAGAGCGGACACAAAATGGAAGGCTCAAACCTTTGACCCTAAGTTGTGACCTTGACCTTGAGCTGGCATGGCTGACTCATGGGTTCTGCACATCGTCTTGATGAGGTGATCATTTGACCCAAGTTTTATAAAATTCCTTCAAGGGGTTTAGGAGATATAGAGCGGACACAAAATGGCAAGCTCAAACCTTTGACCTTGAGTTGTGACCTTGACCTTGAACCGACAAGGCTGACTCATGGGTTCTGCACATTGTCTTGATGAGGTGATCATTTGACCCAAGTTTGATGAAAATCCTTCAAGGGGTTTAGGAGATATGGAGCGGACACGAAAGTGTTACAGATGGAAGGACGGACGCAGACCATTCCTATAACTCCTCCGCCACGGCGGGGGATTAAAAAAATGTGGCTTCTTATTCCTGAAGACCAATGTGACTGAAGCAATACTTTTCGAAAAACAGCTCTACACGCTGAAGAGCGTCGACACGACTGACCCTGCAATTCTAATTGGTCAAACGTAGATTTCACACTATGTCAGATAGAGTCCATGAAGAGAATTCTTCGAGGAAAAGAAACCTTGGTCGGTCACTCCCTATCGGTTTCTTTTTCACGAAGAATTCACTTCATATACTCTATCTATAACGTAGACATATATACATGTACACACTGTTCGGTATAAATTTAGCAATTACCAACATGACCAAAGAGATGAAATCATGGCGTCCATGACGGGTTTCTAATAATAGCCTTTGAAACCGGGCCACTAATTTGGCAGTACTTAATTAAGGATTCTCTAGGGGGTCAATTGACATTTTTTGTTTCTATTTCATATATCCTCTTATCAGATGCAAAAAAATTAATTTTAGTGGTTGAAATTATATTTTGTCCAATGGGATTGCAGTGTTTTTCAAATTTGTCCGATACTGGTACTGATGATAAACCCGGACAGATGATAAAGTCGACCACCTTGAAAATATTTGATTGCAATCGGTTATTTAAACAAGAGCTGTCAGAGGACAGCAACGCTCGACTATTCAACAGCCTTGTCAATTGAATGAATAAGAAAGTCGAAAAAGGGGCATAATTTAGTAAAAAAAACAAAATAGGGTTATGGAACCTGCATAGTGCTTATCAGCTCATGACAGTGGACATGTGTATGAAGTTTCAATCCATTCCCGTAAGTGGGTACTGAGATACCAGCTTACATATAAGAATTTAACCAAAAGCTCTAAGTTGAAAAAGGGGCATAATTTTGTAAAATGCGAAGTTGAGTTATTGACCCTTTGCACTGCATGTCATATCATGACAGTGAACAAGTGTATGAAGTTTCAATCCTTTCCCATTAGTGGATACTGAGATACCAGCTTACATACAAAAACTTAACCAAAAATTTCAATGTTGAAACAGGGGCATAATTTTGTAAAAAAGCAAAATAGAGTTATGGGACCTACTTTGTGCTTGTCAGATCATGACAGTGAACAAGTGTGTGAAGTTTCAATCCATTCCCATTAGTGAGTACTGAGATACCAGCTTACATACAAAACCTTAACCAAAAAATTCTAAGTCAAAAAAGGGGCATAATTTTGTAAAAATGCAAAATAGAGTTATGGAACCTGTGCAATCAATGTAAGTCAGTTTATCACAGTTAATAAGTGTGTGAAGTTTCAATCCATTCCCACAAGTGGTTACTGAGATACCAGCTAACATACAAACCCTTAACCAAAAATTTCTAAGTAAAAAAAGGGGCATAATTTTGTAAAAAAACAAAATAGAGTTATGGAACCTGTGCAATGTAAGTCAGTGTATCACAGTGAATAAGTGTGTGAAGTTTCAATCCATTCCCACAAGTGGTTGCTGAGATACCAGCTTACATACAAAAACTTAACCAAATCGTGACGCGGACGCCGACGCCGGCGCATGGGCGAGTCCAATAGCTCTACTATTCTATGAATAGTCGAGCTAAAAATTGAACACACCATCTAATAGTTTCCATTTACAACACAACATTACTGGTGTAAATAAAAACAAAATTGGTAAATATTCTGTATAAATAAATGACTTTCTAGGGTGTTTTTTTGCACATGCTCAGTCGCCACATGAAGGCCTGACATTGGGTAACTTTTCATTACTTGATCAGGAATGACTGTTGCAGCTTTTTGGGGAAAGTTTCAATATAATACAAGTTAATCTTGTAAATTTTGGTTACAATTTCTTCTTTAAATATTGGTCATCAGTGTGTGGAACACTAGGACTGGACGCAATGACAAGACCATTCTACCTTATTGGCATTCCATAACCCCCGTTTAAGCGCCCCGGGGTCGTTACATTTGCACCAAGGGGGCGTTTATATCTGCGCCAAAATACAAAAAAAAAAAACTAAAATTTTGAAAAAAAAAGATCTATGTTGTTTTATACTGCTTGAAAAAAATGTCAAGTCCGCTATTTCCACAGTAATTATGCTAAAATAAGTTGTTAAATCCAACAACAAAGTAAATCCGTTACCACTTTTAGTTGAGTAAATACGGCAATTAAGAAACACTGGCTGTACACGTTGACCCGATTTAAACTCATAATGTCCAGGTGTTATTGGAAAATCCTACACACGTGTAGATTTTTTGAGAAGTTTATAGAGATGATATAGCGGACAATTAAAAGTGAATAGTGGATATTTTACAGAACTTGGTGTTTTTTTTCTAACATGTAAAATGGATATTATACGCCAGTGTTTGGTTTAAATCAGTTACTTTTTGAAAAAATGTTCATCCCTTCAATAGCTGGTGATGGGATCCTAATTTACTAGTGATTTGGGCCGCCGTGATTTGATGCGCTAGCAGTCTTCGACCTCGCACACAACAAATTTAGCGGTCATTAATCAATTAAGTAATTCATGGCTGTAATTTAGTAGTATCTGTCCTAAACATCCGGGCATTCGATTCATGAATTTGTTGTGCACAATGAGAGGGTCGCAGTGGGGTTTGTTTTCACATTATTAAACATGCATTCGAAGGTAACGACGTATGTTAACCTTTGTGACAAATGATATGTTTGGCCTTTTTCAACAACTCCACTTTTCCATCCTCGGATTTAGTAATGTGTAATCTGCAGAGCGCGTTCAGCCAGAGAGTCGCCTCAATTAGGAAAGAATAATTTAAACGTAAGAGGTTATTTCTAAGGTCACGGAGTATGATTGGCCAGCTTCTAATGACAACAGCTTTCAAGGTCAATACTCAGTCAAGTGTGACATACCCATTCTAAGTGTTCCAGCTCAAGAGATGGAACAACTACAAAGAAAATTTTGTAAACGACAAAGTGTTCGAATTTATCATCAGTCAACAACCTGCTTACAGTCCCCATTTTACTAACCCCTTTCAGGGCCTCACTTCATGTGAGTTTTCAGCAAATGTTAAGCTTTATTTTGATACCAAGCATTGATTACAAATTGCAGAAATAAACTAGAATGTGTCTGTAGGACACAGGGTGTGTCCCCCACTGGTACATTTGTCACAAATAAGGTGAAATAATTCAAATGTCTGCAGTCTTAATGGGGTATAGCCTCAAAAAAAATATGAGAAGGATTCATTATTCTATACCATATACTTTTTGAGCTATGAGCATCAGAAACAAAAAATCCACTATTTTGGCTATTTCATGGGCCATAACTCTGTAATAAATGCTAAAATTCTCAAGAAGAATGCCAAGTGTGCAAGGTCACATTATGATAAAGACTCAAGCAAGGTTTCATGAATTTACATTTAATATTTTCTGAGTGAGGCAATAAGGTGAAAATGTGCATTTTTTTTTACTATATCAGGGGCCGTAACTCTAAAACTAGGGGGTGGACTCAGATGAAAATAGTAGGTGCGCAAGTTCATATCATGATAAAGACTCATGCAAGGTTTCATCAATCTATATTCAATACTTTCTTAGCTAGGGGTGTCACAAGGTGAAAATGTGCATTTTCGACTATTTCAGGGGCCATAACTCTAAAAATAGGGCGCGGACCCATATTAAAAATAGGAGATGCGCAAGTTCATATCATGATTAAGACTCATGCAAGGTTTCATGAATCTATATCAAATACTTTTTGAGCTAGGCGTGTCACATGGTGAAAATGTGCATTTTTGACTATTTCAGGGGCCATAACTCTAAAAATAGGGGGCGGAGCCAATGAAAACTAGTAGGTGCGCAAGTTCATATCATGATAAAGACTCATGCAAGGTTTCATCAATTTATATCAAATACTTTTTGAGCTAGGCGTGTCACAAGGTGAAAATGTGCATTTTTGACTATTTCAGGGGCCATAACTCTAAAATTAGGGGGCGGAGCCAGACGAAAAATAGAAGGTGCGCAAGTTCATATCATGTAAAGACTCATGCAAGGTTTCATCAATTTATATCAAATACGTTTTGGCGCGTCAAGAACCTCGGACGGACGCACGCACGAACAAGAGCAAATCTATATGCCCCCACCACTCATGCGGGTGGGGGGGGGGCCTTTCTAATGCTCTAAATTATTGCGCTAGTACATGAATGTATACATTTTACTGTGCTTTCACTAACAACATTATAGAAAAATGTAAGTTGTAAAAAAACTGTTCATACATCTGCACTAGAAACAAAGTATTAACCCTAAATATATAGAATAAAGGTATTGGCGCACAAGTTTGGAGCAATAGAAAGCCATTGAACCCTTTTCTGTTTTAAACAGTGCAATTATGAATTGTAAAAATCTGAAAAGGGGAAGTAATTCTAACAAAACTGAAGGCAACAAAGTTATTTCTGTCCTAATATGCATCATATGTTAATTATGCTTGATAAACGGACCAAGTTTGAAAGAAATATCTTCATTATTTTTCAAGAAATATTAATTTTTATGTCGAAAGCCTGATGGGGCAATGTTACCAGCCTGTTTAGTTCTAATTACAGTATACTTTACATTTTCTTCGGCATTTATCACGGATCATTACTAATTTACTAGTGATGTTTGCTGCAAAACTCGCATCAGGTAGACATAAGAAGGAAAACAAGTTTAGAATTCTAATTAGCAAAAACCAGTATCAACTGGATTTTAAATTGCGATAACGGAACCAGTCACTCTGCGTTTATAGTAAGCGCCGCATCAATTTTTTCTTCTGCGAGGCACCACGCTTCCATGCCGCTTTCAATTTCTCCATTTTCTGCCTAGATTCGGCAAGACTGTGAAATTAAAACGTAACACCAGTGTAGATAACAAATAAACCCACTAACCTTAGCACCGATTTGATTTCCACATTGTCCGGCTTGAAGATGTACAATTTCTCTCATTTTGTCGTTTTTTGTATATAACACGTCTTGCTAGCACTAAGTTTCCTTGTTGAAAGACCTCGGACGTCACGATGAGTAATATATCGACTCACTTGATGTAAACAGCTGGTTTCGATTTCATCACTGTACTACCTATACACGACTCTCATAAAAACCGGGAACCATGAATTTAACCGCAAAACATGTTACTATTATTATCTGCGTACAAAAAGGTAAAGGTTTCAAGGTCAGCGATGGTTTTGTACTTACAGTAATGGAATGCATGATAGTTTCCTAATCGACAGACCATGCAGTCTATAAAATGAACTCTAAAATGTCACAAGTTAAAGCATAGCAAAAGTTCCTTGTAGGGCACATCTATATAAATACAAAATGATCATCTTGTAAAATTTTGGTTGCAATGTCTGTTTTAGGCTAGAACTTCGTGTAGGACCACGCCAAAAAGCTTGCCCTATATATGTTTCATCCCCATCCCCAACTTAGTTTTGATGTTCATATATTTCAATGTATGTAAATAACTATATAGTTGTATCATAGCTCGGTGTTTTTTCTTAACAAATTTGGTGCAGGTAATTCGTATACTCTGAGTACAGGGTGCGGTAACTAAAAGTGTGCAGGTATTTAAGCCCTCTACAGACGGTAGGCTTTTCAGTGTTGTACAACACCAATTAAATTTAAGATGTACAGCCAAATATCGTGTGTACGATGCTATTCCTTGATTTCGTAAATCTTAAGCCCTCTACAGACGGTAGGATTTTGTTGTACAACACCAATTATCTCAAAGATGTACAGTTTTGAAATTGTACATTTTTCACATACAGACGCGCTAATTTGACGTGTGGCGTTTTCCAAATGCGCCAACAAGCGAGAACGAAATGGTAGAAATTAGCCACCATAATTAACGTGAAGTAAGACTTTACACAATCTTGCATTGAAGTCTCCACTTTTTCAGAGTTAACTTAATCTAATATTGTTTCATTTAATCAGATTGTCTGTAGTATTTATGGTTACTATTTTAAGATTTCTAACTGACGTCACGTAATTAAGACGTCTTCTTACTGTTTCAGGTATCAGACACCGTCGTTGAGCCATACAACGCTACCTTGTCAGTTTATCAACTGTTCGAGAACACAGACGAGACCTACTGTATCGACAACGAGGCTCTATATTACATAGTGTTTGAACTGTCCGCCCCTCACACTTCCTTGTGTACGCGACTCCAACATGTTACGTCATCAACATGTAGCGGACATACTTGCATGTCTGATTTTTATTATGCCCCTATTTTTGGAAACTACATCTGAATGGTGCGTATATGGCACGCCAATAGTCCAATAATTACGTGAACCCAAGTTCACGGTCGAAAAACTAGGATTAACGATCGATAAACTAGGTTTTTTCGAACGTAAAACCAGGTTTTTCGAATACTAACCTATATTTTCGAGCGAAAGCATAAGATAACTGGCGTAATCCATAGTTTACGCTCGTGAACCCAGGTTTACGTTCGATAAAGTAGGTTTCTCGATTGAACTATGAATTTCGGGCGTTATCCTAAGTTTATTGCGTAAACCTGGGTTCACGAGCATAAACTATAGTTTACGAACATGAACTTATGTTCATAAACTTACGTTCATAAACTATGGTTCACTCTCGTAAACCCAAGTTCACGGTCATAAACATAGGTTCACGCTTGTAAACATAGGTTCATGTCGGTAAACCATGGTTCACGCAAATACGTGAACGCAGGTACACGGTCGAAAAACTAGGATTAACGATCGATAAACTAGGTTTTTGGAACGTAAAACCAGGTTTTTAGAATACTAACCTAAATTTTCGAGCGAAAACATAAGATACCGGGCGTAAACCATAGTTAACGCTCGTGAACCAAGGTTTCACGGCCGTAAACCCATGTTCACGCCCGAAATTCATAGTTGATTTTATAATCCTAATATATCGGTTACGTTAGAAAAGCTAGGTTTCTCGATTGAACTACGAATTTCGATCGTTATCCTTTGATTACGGTCGTTATCCTATGTTTACGCTCGTAAACCATAGTTTACGAACGTGAACCTATGTTTACGAGCGTGAACTTAGGTTTACAAGCGTGAACCTACGTTTACGAGCGTGAACGATGGTTTACGGCGTTATCCTATGTTTTCGCTCGAAAATATAGGTTAGTATTCGAAAAACCTGGTTTATCGATCGTTAATCCTAGTTTTTCGACCGTGTACCTAGGTTCACGTAATTATTGAACAATTGGCGTGCCATGTGCGTACCCAACTCTTACTTTCTATACACTTCAAATAAAACTTGGTATACATTATTTACATGAGTGAATATTTTGTCTTTAAGAATGTTGAAACTTCATAGGATGATTGGACATGCAGATTTAAGGTCAATGTCACAGGGGCCAGAACATGGAAATCCATTTCTGATCAGTAACTTAAGAACCATTTGACCTAGAACCTTCAAACTTCATAGGGCGATAGGACTTACAGAGTACATGACCCTATTCTTTATGAGGTCACTCCATCAAAGATCAAGGTCACTGGGGTCATCCGTCCGTCACACTTCATTTTCGATCAATAATTGCCGAACATTTGATCTAGAACCTTCGAACTTCATAGGATGAAATGACTTACAGAGTAGATGACCCGTATCGTTTTTGGGGTCACTTGAGCAAAGGTCAAGGTCACAGGGCCTGAACATGGAAAATCATTTCCGATCGATAACTTGAGAACGACTTGACCGAGAATGTTGAAACCTCATAGGATGATTGGACATGCAGAGTAGATGACCCTATTGATTTTGAGGTAACTATTTAAGGTCAACGTCACAAGGGCTAGAACATGGAAATCCATTTCTTATCAGTAACTTAAGAACCATTTAACCTAGAACCTTCAAACTTCATAGGACGATAGGCTTACAGAGTAGATGACCCCTATTATTTTTGGCCTGAACATGGAAAACCGTTTCTGATTAATAACTTGAGAACCACTTGACCCAGAATGTTGAAACTTCATAGGATGATTGGACATTTAGAGTAGATAACCCCCATTGATGTTTGGGTCACTTGATCAACGGTCACGGTTTCGAACTTCATAGGATGATAGGACTTACAGAGTAGATCGTTTTTGGGGTCACTTGAGCAAAGGTCAAGGTCACAGGGGCCTGAACATTGAAAACACTTTCCCATCAATAACTTTAGAACCACTTGACCCAGAATGTTGAATCTTCATAGGATGATTGTACATGCAGAGTAAATGACCCCTATTGATATTGGAGTCACTCGAGCAAAGGTCAAGGGCACAGGGGCCAGAACATGGAAAACCGTTTCCAATACATAACTTGAGAACCACTAGGCCCAGAATATTGAAACTTCGTGGGATGATTGGACATGCCGAGTAGTCTGATCCCTATTGCGGGGGCCTCCGTGGCCGAGTGGTTAAGGTCGCTGACTTCAAATCACTTTCCCTCATCGATGTGGGTTCGATCCTCACTCGGGGCGTTGAATTCTTCATGTGAGGAAGCCATCCAGCTGGCTTACGGAAGGTCGGTGGTTCTACCCAGGTGCCCGCTCGTGATGAAATAATGCACCTGGGGTGCCATGTGACGTATTATTGTGTCGGTGCGACGTTAAACCCAACAAAAAAATAAATAAATGATCCCTATTGCAGCTAACCATCAGTGTCTCTTTGACTTTTGCCCCTGTCCCCTATTGACTTCTTGCCTATTACTACTATGCATTGGGGGAGACATGCGCTGTTCTACAAAGGCGTCTTCTAGTTATGACCCTGTTTTTGACAGTTCCTAACCTATTCATAATTTTATGAAACTTTGTATACATTATCAACATCAATAAGACATGCCTATATTCTTGGGAGGTTTATGTCTGATTATTTTTCCCCGAGCTTACCCGAGCGTTATTAGGGGACATGTGTCATACAGTGTTGAAGTTATATTATTCTTGTTCGAAGAAAAAGGGACTTCCGCCGTTCCTGCTCATGAATGCCATCCATATCAATTTGCACAATTGTTCCCTTGTTTCAAGATCAGGATATGTAATATTCTGGTTCATAACTCTGCCATTTATTAAGGATAGGTAAATAAATGGGAGACCGATGCCTTTGAGTGATAATGGCCCTGGCAAGGTGATAATATCCAGAGGGCTATTCTCTTCAATCACTCAAAAGGCACCGCTATACCATGTATTTACTTGTTTATTACATGTTTACCTATAATACATTTTATGTATTGGCATCTACCATCCTTTTAATTAAGGCTAGATGGTTCGCGTACTCCAGTTTTTTATGCCCTCCTCCCTTGGGGACGGCAAATAGTAATTGCAGTGTCCGTCCGTTCGTTCGTCCGTCCCGAATTCGTGTCCGGTCTGTAAATATGTCATCAATCAAGGAATTTTAATATTACATTGCACAAATATTCCCCATAACGAGACGATGTGTCCTGTGCAAGACGCAGAACCCTGACTCAAATGTCGAGGTCACACTTTGATGTCAAAGGTCAGTAGTGTTGTCCTGTTCTGTCTAAAACAAGGATTTTAATGTTACTTTTCACAATTGTATCCCATAATAAGCCGGTGTTTCATAGAGAACACCCAGACCCCTTAGCTTATAGGTCAAGGTCACACTCAGAGGTCAAAGGAAATTGTGTAGGTCTAGTGTTTCCTCTGGTCCATAACTGTCATCATTGAAGCGATTTATATCTCACCTGAACTTTGTTCAGGGCGAGATATTAGTATAGGTGCATAGTCCGTCGTACTGCGTCAACATTTTTACTTAAACATCTCCTCTGAAACTACTGGTCAGAATTACACCAAACTTGGTCAGTTGCATCCTGGTATAGACCTCTATTAAGTTTGTTCAAGCTGGGGCACTTGGCCCCTTTAAAGGGCCGCTGCTAGAGCTAAATTTAGAAATACCTTTAAAAGACTTCTGATAGATCTTCATCAAACTTGGTCTGTAGCATCATTATAACGTCCTCTCCCAATTTTGTTCAAATTGGGGCACTTGGTCCCTTTTAAGGGACACTATAGCTAAATTTAGAAATACCTTTTAACATTGACCTTAAGTCAACATGACTGACTCATAAGTTCTGCACATCGTCTTTATTAGGTGATCATTTGACCCAAGTTTCATGAAAATCCTTCAAGGGGTTAAGGAGATACAGAGCGGACACAAAATGGAAGGCTCAATGCCCGGCGGCCCGGGTTCAATTCCCGACTCGGGCGTGTTTCACATTTTTTAAAGATAGTTTAGAAACAAAATAATCACTTTGGAGTAGCTCTTCTGCACCAGGATCAGTATTCATGCATTAACGTCAACAGGTAAACGGGGACGTATCGGGCATAATTACTGTGGTCAAATGCGAAGAACAAAGAGTCAAATAATGATAGCAATACAAATAATGCTTAAAAATTTGTTGAAAATATGTAAAATGAAAACACCAAGATAATTATGAATCGAAGGTATTATAATAAAAAGGTCAATACACGGCTGGTGTGTGTGTTCCAGACAATAGCGGCATACCTAGTTCCATAATTAGTCCTCGAGCAATTATTACACTAGGTATGCCATATGGCAAGAAGGCACAACCTTGATCTTTGAGCTAGGGGTCTGGTGTTTGCATGTCAAGATTCCTCATTCTTGCAAACATTTGTTCCAAACCATATTAAAATCCCTTGTTGGATGGTAGAATTATAAACCAAGCAGGAAACAAAAAAAATATCGGTAAAACTTCGAAATATGATTATTGCATATTAAAAGAACAAATTTAAACTGGTAACATATAGTTTACTAATGTTGATAATCAAAGGGTATATAATTGCCCGAGGGCCATTATGAAACTAGGCGTGTCATTATGGCTAGAAGGCACAACCAGCCGTTTACTGACCTTTTTATTATATGACTTCGCTTCAAACTAAATTCTAACATGTAGCTGCTGAGAATTACTCTGGACAAGAATTGCGGGACGGACGGACGGATGAAGCGGCGATTATAGCTGGACGGACGGATGAAGCGGCGACTATATAAAACTCTATTGAACTTTGACCTCCAAGTGTGACTTTTACCTTTGAGTTAGGGATCCGGTCGATGCGCAGGAAAAATTATCATATTATGGGGAACATTTGTGTCAAGTAATATTAAATTTCTTTGATGGATGACAGTTATGGGCTTGATAGGAAAAATACCTATTGACCTCTGAATATGACCTTGAACTTTGGGCTAGGGGTCTGGATTTTCGCACGACACGTCATCAAATTATGGGATACATTTGTGCCAAGTAATATTAAAATCGCTTCAACGATGACGATGAGTTATGTACAAGACAAGAAAAACAAGAGTGCAAGAATATCACAATATACGCCCGTCATAACAAAGGGAAGTTAATCTTTAACAAAAAAAAGTCCACACAAAAATCTTTACCAGGTAGAGATAGGTCAAAATACACCTAAAAATTGGATGCAACATGCATGTTGTACCACATTAAAGTGGTCTCGATTTTTCCCTACGGCCAGTAAAAAAGGTTACAATATAAGCTATTTACATGTATATAACAACAAAGGGAAGTAATTCTAAAACTAGGGATATGGTTCTTGCGCATGACACTCCGTCTCATGGTGGTGAACATTTGTGCCAAGTTACATCAAAATCCCTCCATGCATGAAGAAGAAATGCTTCGGACAGGGTATCGACCTTTGATCTCTAAGTGTGACCTTGTCCTTAGACCTGGTTCTTGCGCATGACACTCCGTCTCATGATGGTGAACATTTGTGCCAAGTTACATCAAAATCCCTTCATACATGGCGAAGATATGCTCCGGACAAAATATGTGGACGTCGCCCACTCGGGGCGTTCCCATAATACGGGACGTCTTTCAGACGGGCGTTTAAAAACGCAATTTCTTTTGATCTCTGGGTCTGGGTGTTATGCATGACACATCGGCTTATTATGGGATACATTTGTGAAAAGTAATATTAAAATCCGTGTCATAGACCGGACAGCTAATCACTACTGATCATCCAAATTTCAAGGCTGTATCTTAAAACAAGAGGGCCAGGAAGGCCCTGTATCGCTCACCTGACCTATTGACCTAAAGATCATCAAGATAATTTCATTAAGATATGGTCATAAATGTGGCCTCTGAAGTGTTAATTAACTTTTCCTTTGATTTGACCTGGTGACCTAGTTTTTGAACCCACATGACCCAGATTCGAACTTGGCTTAAAGATCATCAAGATTAATATTCTGACTAAGTTTCATGAAGATACAGTTATAAACGTGGCCACTAGAGTGTTAACAAGCTTTTCCTTTGATTTGACCCGGTGACCTAGTTTTTGACCCCACCTGACCCAGATTTGAGCATGACCTATAGATCAAGATTAACATTCTGACCAAGTTTCATTAAGATATTGTCATAAATGTGGCCTCTAGAGTGTTAACTAGCTTTTCCTTTGATTTGACCTGGTGACCTAGTTTTTGACCCTACATGACCCAGATTCAAACTGGACTTTGAGATCATCATGAGTAACATTCTGACCAAGTTTCATTAAGATTGGGCCAAAATTGTGACCTCTAGAGTGTTAACAAGCTTTTTCTTTGATTTGACCTGGTGACCTAGTTTCTAACCCCATATCGAAGTTGTCCAAGATTTTATTGAGGGTAACATTCTGACCAAGTTTCATTAAGATTGGGTATAAATGTGACCTCTAGAGTGTTAACAAGCTTTTCCTTTGATTTGTCCCGGTGAGCTAGTTTTTGATCCCAGATGACCCAATATCGAACTCATCCAAAATTTTATTGAGTGTAACATTCTGACCAAGTTTCATTAAAATTGGGCCAAAATTGTGACCTCTAGAGTGTTAACAAGCTTTTCCTTTGATCTGACCTGGTGACCTAGTTTTTGACCCCAGATGACCCAATATCGAACTCGTCCAAGATTTTTATGAGGGTAACATTCTGACCAGATTTCATTAAGATTAGGCCAAAAGTGTGACCTCTAGAGTGTTAACAGTCAAATTGTTAACGACGGACGGACGATCACAAAAGCTCACCTTGAGCACTTCGTGCTCAGGTGAGCTAAAAACAAGAAAGTAGGTCAAGGTCACAGTCAAGTGACCTCTAATTACATGGGGGCATCAGGTAATTATAATTAAATAGTCTGGGAAATATGATCAGATAATTTTTGAACTATTTTCCCTATATAACTCATATACAAGTGACCCCCGGGGCGGGGCCTCTTTTCACCACAGGGGCATAATTTGAATAATCTTGGTAGAGGACCACTAGGCAATGCAACAAACTAAATATCTAAAGCCTAGGCCTTGCAGTTTCAGACAAGGAAGATTTTTAATTTTTTTTCCTATACAAGTATATGTAAAACTTGAGACCCCCGGGGCGGGGCCTTTCAACCCAGGATGATAATTTGAATAATCTTGGTAGAGGACCACAAGGCAATGCTACATACCATATATCAAAGGCATAGGTCTTGTGGTTTCAGACAAGAAGATTTTTAAAGCTTTTTTCTTATACAAGTTTATGCAAAACTTGGGACACCGGGGCGGGGCCTCTTTTCACCCCATGGGCATAATTTGAACAATCTTCATAGAGGACCATCAGATGATGTCACATGCCAAATATCGAGGCTCTGCGCCTTGCGGTTTGGACAAGATTTTTTTCTTTCGGTGCCATGACAACCATGAGTTCTGTGTGGAATTCAATTCTTTAATTTTGACAGATCATTCCTGAGAAGTTTGGTGTAAATCTGCCCAGTGGTTTTGAATATGTTTTTAGAAATTGTTGACGGACGCACGACTGACATCGAGCGGTCACAAAAGCTCACCTCGAGCCTTTGGCTATGTACAGTGAGCTAAAAAAACCTTGACTGATGGTCGAGTTACAGGAAAAAAGACATGTTGAACGTTGACCTTTGAGCTAAGGGTCTGGGTCTTGCGCATAACACATAGTCTCATTATGGGGAACATTTGTGCCTAATTATATTAAAACTAGAAGATGCTTTTGTAGACTAGAATGTGTCTGTAGGACACAGGGTGTGTCCCCCACTGGTACATTTGTCACAAATAAGGGGCAATAATTCAAATGTTTGCAGTCTTAATGGGGTATAGCCTCAACAAACATTTTATGAAAAGGATTCATTATTCTAGGCCATATACTTTTTGAGCTATGAGCATCACAAGCATAAAATCCACTATTTTGGCTATTTCAAGGGCCATAACTCTGTAATAAGAGCTAAGATTCTCAAGAAGAATGCCAAGTGTGCAAGGTCACACAATGATAAAGACTCAAGCAAGGTTTTATGAATTTATATCAAATACTTTTTGAGCTAGGCACATTAGGTGAAAATGTGCATTTTCGTACTATTTCAGGGGCCATAACTTTAAAAATAGGGGGTGGAGCCAGCAAAACAAGAGCTGTCTCCGTAGGATGACACATGCCCCCGATGGCACTTTGAATGAATAGTTATGGCCGATGTTAGAGTTTAGGACCTTTGACCTACGGAGCTGGGTCTTGCGCGCGACACATCGTCTTACTGTGTCACACATTCATGCATAGTTATTTTAAAATCCATGCATGAATGACAAAGATATGGACCAGACATGCCCATCAATGCACTATCATGAAAAATGATCTTTAACGTCTAAGTGTGACCTTGACCTTTGAGCTACGGACCTGGGTCTTGCGTGTGACACGTCGTCTTATTGTGGTACACATTCATGCCAAGTTATTTGAAAATCCATCCATCGATGACAAAGATATGGACCGGACACGCCCATCAATGCACTATCCTTTAACGTCTAAGTGTGACCTTGACCTTTGAGCTACGGACCTGGGTCTTGCGCACTGCACGTCGTCTTACTGTGGTACACATTCATGCCAAGTTATTTGAAAATCCATCCATCGATGACAAAGATATGGACCGGACACGAAAATTGCGGACAGACCGACAGACGGTTCAAAAACTATATGCCGCCCTTCGGGGGCATAAAAATGCAAGTTTTTAACCATTTATATTAAATACTTTTTGAGCTAGGTGCGTCACAAGGTGAAAATGTGCATTTTTGACAATTTCAGGGGCCATAACTGTGAAAATAAGGGGCGGCAGACAAAAAATAGGAGGTGCGCAAGTTCATATCTTGATAAAGACTAATGCAAAGTCTAATCAATTTATATGTAATACTTTCTGAGTTAGGTGCATCACAAGGTGAAAATGTGCATTTTTGACTATTTTAGGGGCCATAACTCTGGAATTAGGAGGCGGACCCAGATGAAAAATAGGAGGTGTGCAAGTTCATATCATGATTAAGACTCATGCAAGGGTTTAATCAATTTATGAAATACATTTTGAGCTAGGCGTGTCACAAGGTGAAAATGTGCATTTTTTGACTATTTCAGGGGCCATAACTCTGAAAATAGGGGGCGGACCCAAATAAAAAGTAGGAGGTGCGTAAGTTCATATCATGATCATGATAGACTCATGCAAGGTTTCATGAATCTATATCAAATGCTTTTTGAGCTAGGCGTGTCACAAGGTGAAAATGTGCATTTCTGACTATTTCAGGGGCCATAACTCTGAAAATAGGGGGCGGTGCTAGACGAACTAGAAATGTGCCCCCCCCCCCCCAAAAAAAAAGTGGGGGCATAAAAATAGGTGGTGCGCAAGTTCATATCCTGATAAAGTCTCTTGAAGATTTCACCAATTTATATCAAATACTTTTTGAGCTAGGTGCGTCACGAACTTCGGACGGACGGACAAGACCAAATCTAGATGCCCATAGTGGGGGCACAAAAACAGCATGTCTCCCCCAATGCGCATTCATATAGGCAAGAAGTCAATAGGGGACAGGAGCGAAAGTCAAAGAGACACTGATGGTTGGCTGCAATAGTGATCATCCACTTGGCATGTCCAATCATCCCACTAAGTTTCAACATTCTGGGCCTAGTGGTTCTCAAGTTATGAATTGGAAACTGTTTTCCATGTTCAGACCCTGTGACCTTTGATCGAGTGACCCCAAAATCAGTAGGGATCATCTACTTTGCATGTCCAATCATCCCATTAAGTTTCAACATTCTGGGTCAAGTGCTTCTCAAGTTATTGATTGGAAAGAGTTTTCTATGTTCAGGACCTGTGACATTGACTTAGCTCAAGTGGCCCCCAAAACGAAAAGGGCCATCTACTCTGTAAGTCCTATCACCTATGAAGTTTGAAGGTTCTAGGTCAAATGGATTTCCATGTAGTCTGATGTAACCTTGACCTTTAATAGAGTGACCCCCCAAAAACAATGGGGGTCATCTACTCTGCATATCCAATCATCCTATGAAGTTTCAACGTTCTGGGTCAAGTGGTTCTGAAGTTATTGATCGGAAATTGTTTTCCACGTTCAGGCCCGTGATCTTGACTTAACAGTCACCCCCAAATCAATAGGGGTCATCTACTCTGCATGTTCAATCATCCTATAAAGTTTCATCATTCTGGGTCAAATGGTTCTCAAGTAATCGGAAATGGTTTTCAATGTTCAGGCCCTTGTGACCATGACCTTTGATGAAGTGACTCCAAAAACAATAGGAGTCGTCTACTCCATAAGCCCTGACACCCTATGAAGTTTGAAGGTTCTAGGTCAAATGGTTCTCCAGTTATTGATCGGAAATGAAGTGTGACAGACTGGACAAAAACAATATATACGATGTATCTACTTGGTAGAGGACCACTAGATAATGCTACATACCAAATATAAAAGCCCTATGACCTGTAGTTTTGGACAAGATTTTAAAGTTTTTCCTTTCGGTTGCCATGGCAACCAGAGTTCTAAATGGAATTCAATTCTTTGATTTTTTTTTTAAAGAAAACCATCCAAGGAATATCCCTGTGAAGTTTCATCAAAATTGGCCAGATGATTTAGGAGATGTTGTTTAAAGTTAAGTGTGAACGGACGGACGGTGAGCGATCGCAACAGCTCACCCCGAGCCTTTGGCTCAGGCGAGCTAATAAAAAACGCTAGATGAAACCCTAGTTCCTGGCCAGAATTAACTTGTTCTAAATATAATATTAGCTCTTTGTTGCATCTGTGCTCAGACAGACGACCATATCAAATTAACAAAGATAATTCATTGTTTTCTTCACTTTATTTAATGAGTATCGAGATGCCACCATTGGACAATCAATGTCGCAATGTTACAACAAGAACGACAGTAAGAAATGAGAAAAAGATTTGTGACTCAATTATTGCACTTAGAACTTTAGAGTAACATACAACAGTTAATGAACAAACGACATTGACTATAACAGGTCAAATTAATCTCAAAACGAGGCAGATAAATTTGTTACTCGAGTACTTTTTTTCCAATTTTGGTGCGAAGATAGAAAGACTCATCCGAATTAATGGCCTCTTTTCATTGTCATTTTTATGTCTAATAAAGATTTATGCTTCCTCTCCCTCATCCTCTTCCTCGTCAAATTCACCCTCCTCCTCGGCGGTGGCGTCCTGGTACTGCTGGTACTCTGATACCAAGTCGTTCATGTTCGACTCGGCCTCGGTGAACTCCATCTCGTCCATACCTTCGCCAGTGTACCAATGCAAGAAAGCCTTTCGACGGAACATGGCGGTGAACTGTTCGGAGATACGCTTGAACAGTTCCTGGATGGCGGTACTGTTACCGATGAAAGTGGCGGACATCTTAAGGCCACGTGGCGGGATATCGCAGACGGCTGTTTTTACGTTGTTGGGAATCCATTCGACAAAGTAGCTGCTGTTCTTGTTCTGGACGTTCAACATCTGTTCATCGACCTCCTTCATGGACATACGTCCTCTGAAAATGGCGGCGACCGTGAGGTATCGTCCGTGACGTGGATCGCAGGCAGCCATCATGTTTTTGGCGTCGAACATCTGTTGTGTAAGCTCAGGAACAGTGAGAGCCCTGTACTGTTGGCTACCACGAGAAGTGAGAGGTGCGAAACCTGGCATAAAGAAGTGGAGACGTGGGAAAGGAACCATGTTGACTGCCAGTTTACGGAGATCAGCGTTCAGCTGACCCGGAAAACGAAGACACGTGGTAACACCGGACATTGTGGCTGACACGAGATGGTTCAAGTCCCCATATGTAGGCGTGGTCAGTTTCAGGGTCCTGAAACAAATGTCATATAGAGCCTCGTTGTCGATACAGTAGGTCTCGTCTGTGTTCTCGACCAGTTGATGGACTGACAAGGTAGCGTTATATGGTTCAACGACGGTGTCTGATACCTGAAACAGTAAGAACACGCCTTTAATACGTGACTTTAGTTGGAATAAATAGGCAAATAGTTAATACACCAGACTGAACAGAAACAAAACCCTGTAACCGAAGCACGCAACTCACTTACCGGTAGTTATAAACACTCGTACGCATGGCATGCCAAAGTATATTTAGTAGCATAATCATAAATACTAAAGACAATCTGATTAAATGAGACAATACTCAATCATGTTAACTGAAATATGCTCTGAAAACGCGGGGATTTCAATGCAAGATTGTGTAAGGTCATACTTCACGTTAATTATGGTGGCTAATTTCTGCCATTTCGTTTTTTCGTGTGTGGAAAGCACCAACACGCCCAACTAGCTCGCCAATAAGACAAATAATGTATTTATAGTTCGGGCGTGTTCAACAGTGGCGCTCTTTACACGCGCCAACATGCAAGAACGAAATGGCAGGCCATGGCCACCATAGGCGGATAGTACTTAAGGGGAAATGCCACAGTTGTATGGGTTTTTAAACTTTGCATAATGACTGGAAATGTAATAACTCAAAAAGTAGCACCGGGACCCCCATTTTTTTTCCATAAATTTGTTTCTAATATGATGCTCTATGAACATGCAAAGTTTAAGAAAATTCTCTCCGCTATTTAAATTTTTTCCTTCATTGCCTATATAAAAAACCCACACAACTGCCCCATGCCCCCTTAACAAACAGCATCAATTTTATATAGAGAACACGTGTATGTTATAGTTAAGTAAATTATCTTAGGCCAACATGATAATCATCATAAAATGAGCCGCACCATGAGAAAATCAGCATGATGTTTTTGCGACCAGCATGGATCAGCATCAGCGCAGTCTGGTCTGGATCCGTGCTGGTCGCAAACGCACTATGTTGGTTTTCTCATGGTGCGGCTCAAATATTTTCTGAATCATAAACTAATCAATATTTTTCTAATCTAAGGCGTAGGCCTACTTGTGCCAGAATACCATTCACTAACCTTAGGTGATGGAACAACTGAGAAAGTGTTCATGATTCTGTCGGGGTACTCCTCACGGATTTTGCTGATAAGTAAAGTTCCCATGCCAGACCCAGTACCACCACCCAGAGAGTGTGTAAGTTGGAATCCCTGAAGACAATCACAGCTTTCTGACTCTTTACGAACAACATCAAGTACGGAGTCCACGAGCTCAGCACCCTCTGTGTAGTGACCCTTGGCCCAGTTGTTACCAGCCCCGCTCTGCCCGAAGACAAAGTTGTCTGGTCTGAAGATCTGACCGAAAGGTCCGGATCTCACGGAGTCCATGGTCCCAGGTTCGAGGTCCACAAGCACTGCACGTGGAACATATTTACCACCTGAAAAATATCGAGTAAAATACATCAATAACGACCTTTCATTTTCAATTTACAGTGAGTACGAAGTTTTCTGATGATATTATGCTTTATAGAATAATGCATCGAGTTCAACACATCAGATGGTAAAATACTCATGATATAATCGCGTCTGTGTTAATATTGTGGTAGTACAGGTATATCTATTTTCTGATGAAATGTTAACTAGAAGATGCTTTTGTAAAAAAGCGCATGTCTCCCTCAATGCATAGTTGTATAGGCAAGACGTCATTAAGGGACAGGAGCAAAAGTCAATAAGGGACACTGATGGTTGGCTGCAATAGGGATCATCTACTTGGCAAGTCCAGTCATCCCACTAAGATTCAACATTCTGGGCTCCGCTGTAACCGTGATCTTTAATAGACTGACCCCAAAATCAATAGAGGTCATCTACTCTGTATGTCCAATCATCCTATGAAGTTTCAACATTCTGGGTCAAGTGGTTCTCAAGTTACTGAACGGAAACGGTTTTCCATGTTCAGGCCGCTGTGACCTTGACCTTTAATAGAGTGACCCCGGAATCAATTGGGGTCATTTATTCTGCATGTCCAATCATCCTGTGAAGTTTTAACACTCTGGGTCAAGTGGTTCTCAAGGTATTGATCGGAAACGGTTTTCCATGTTCAGGCCCCTGTGACATTGACCTTTAACAGAGTGACCCCAAAATCGATAGTGGTCATCTACTCTGCATGACCAATCATCCTATGAAGTTTCAACATTTCGGGTCAAGTGGTTCTCAAGTTATTGATCGGAAATGGTTTTCAATGTTCAGGCTCCTGTGACCTTGACCTTTGATGGAGTGACCCCAAAAACAATATGGGTCGTTTACTCCAGCAGCCCTACCAGCATATGAAGTTTGAAGGTTCTAGGTCAAATGGTTCTCCAGTTATTGATCGGAAATGAAGTGTGACGTACGGACGGACGGGAAAACAATATGTCTCCCCCAGTGGGAGGAGACATAATAACGTAGAGGCCTTATGCATATATTCCCCTTTAAAACTCCTTTTGTGGCAACTTTTGAAAATTTTACTATACTGAACAGGAAAAGAAATCGAGGCAAGGTATGATCGACTACTCACAATTCTTGTGTTTGTACCAGAGCTGCACCGGATGTCTTATTTATAAATAGCTATATGGCCCATATTATATCTAATTGAAATGGGAGTGTTTTGTCGCGGTGGAAAATATTTGCTTCAACAATCAACAACAACAGATATGCAGGTTTCGCAAGTAAATTTTGTCTTACTAAGTGAATGATAAATATTAGACAGCAGTATGAAAGTAACTTGCAATGCAGCTGCCAGATCGAGAAGAATCTGTCGTCGTTAAACGTATAGAGCAAATTCTTTCCATGATCTAAAGAATTCGTTTGCTTTTTTTCCAGACAAAACAGATTGAGATAATGTATTGTAACATCTGTTATTATTACGCTCTGTCCCAAACATCTGTCTGCGCCGTTAAATGTCTAAACTTATTTCTTAAGTATTAGACCAGTTATATTGGGGCTTAAAGCTCAATTTCTTATTCCGTACTTTTCACCTGTACGGAACTGAGCTGTTCGAAAAATACCCGGACTTTTTACTGAGCAGTGTTTTTTCTCCCCCTAGTTTTAGTGAATGGTGGTACAGCCCGTTAGGAGAGGAAAATTACGTGGTAATAAAATTTGTTTCCCTTTTCTTAAGGATATTAAACTCCAGTAAAATAATGATTTAGCAAAACAGTCTTGTATTCAAAATGATATGATTTGCATATTTCTTAATATGTATGGAGCGGATTTGTTTACCAAAAATGGGAAAAACACTTTTTTGGACCGAATTTCAGCGTTAAGTGTCGTACCGACCAACCTATTAAGAATTCAGTGTTAACAACCTTTATACTGGAGTTAGCTTACATACCTTTGTCGTAAAATTGAAAAAAAAAACCCCAAAAACAACAACAGTATTTTGAACAAGAGCTGTCTCCATAGGATGACACATGCCCCCGATGGCACTTTGAATAAATAGTTATGGCCGATGTTAGAGTTTAGGACCATTGACCTACGGAGCTGGGTCTTGCGCGCGACACGTCGTCTTACTGTGTCACACATTCATGCGTAGTTATTTTAAAATCCATGCATGAATGACAAAGATATGGACCGGACACGCCCATCAATGCACTATCATGGAAAATGACCTTTAACGTCTAAGTGTGAACTTGACCTTTGAGCTACGGACCTAGGACTTGCGCACGACACGTCGTCTTACTGTGGTACACATTCATGCCAATTATTTGAAAATCCATCCATGGATGACAAAGATATGGACCGGACACGCCCATCAATGCACTATCCTTTAACGTCTAAGTGTGACCTTGACCTTTGAGCTACGGACCTGGGTCTTGCGCGCGACACGTCGTCTTACTGTGGTACACACATTCATGCCAAGTTATTTGAAAATCCATCCATGGATGACATCCATCGATGACAAAGATATGGACCAGACACGCCCATCAATGCACTATCCTTCACGTCTAAGTGTGACCTTGACCTTTGAGTTACGGACCAGGGTCTTGCGCGCGACACGTCATCTTACTGTGGTACACATTCAAGCCAAGTTATTTGAAAATCCATCCATCGATGACAAAGATATGGACCGGGCACGCCCATCAATGCACTATCCTTTAATGTCTAAGTGTGACCTTGACCTTTGAGCTACGGACCTGGGTCTTGCGCGCGACACGTCGTCTTACTGTGGTACACATTCATGCCAAGTTATTTGAAAATCCATCCATCGATGACAAAGATATGGACCGGACACGAAAATTGCGGACAGACTGACAGACCGACAGACGGTTCAAAAACTATATGCCTCCCTTCGGGGGCATAAAAATGCGAGTTGACAGAAGTAAGGAAATATAATTAAATATCGGGAGGACAGGGTCTGACCGCAACTCGCAAAAACTAAAGTCAGACAAGAAAATATACGTGTATTAAGATAACACAGTATTTTACAAGTACAACAATATAGTAACCAAATGTGTTATTAACAATAATGAAAACAAAATATCTGACTCAGTATACCAATGTTTAAGCATACAAGATTCGTGCACGCGTGGCATCAAAGAAAATGGATTAAAGGTATGTCACATCTTGCAGACATAAAAGAATGAGTCATAAATGAGTGTACTGATATATACAATAATGATTCTGGGATTGTGTTAGGCTGTATCGATCCATCATTAAAACAAGCTGCTGACATTTTCATTTTCTAATCAACCGTTTCACACTTTATACCGGTAGTGCAGTACGCTGCCTGGGAATCAAGTCGGTCAATATTTACCTTCTTTTTTCTTGAGTAAGAAACTTAACACTAATTACAGTATTTTAAATACCCTGTCTTATGTCCAAAACCCCTATATTAAATATCAATATGGACGAATTCCCAGGCTACCCAGTGGTCTTCTATAAATCAAGTTCAAGTGCTGATGCTTGACTGGGATGGAATGTGCTAATGAAAGGGTGGGTAAAAATTTACAGTTGCGGGAGCGAAGTGAATCCATATTATCATTGAAAAAAAAAACAACAACAACCCCCCCCCCCCCAAAAAAAAAAAAAACAGAAATGCGGGAGCGCTGTGAATCCATATTATCACTGAAAAACAACAACAACAACAACAGAAATTGTAATGGATTTCTAACGGCATCTGTTGCAATTTCTTTTATATAAACACGAAATCAAATTAAAAGGCGTGTTCTGGCAAGGTGTATTTTAGTGACAGTAATTGTATGTTTATTTAAACTTTTAAAAATAATAACCGGTTAACTGAAAATGTCAAGTCACGAACTCGCCAGGTTTCACTGAAGAAAATATTACAATTGGTGTGACACATCCTTCTATCACCTTTTTTTTTAACGAAAAAAGAGAGAAGATTTTAAAGGGAGTGAAAATCCAACTCCCTATGCTCCAAAAAGCCTCGTAAACCATACATGGGTTCTCCGCAAATAACTGTTAACTTCCCTACATGAATCAGAGGTGGAGGACGAATGATTTCAGACACGGTGCTGTTTTTATTAATCGTCACAAAGAACATAAGCCTCGCTCGGGAATCAAACTAACGACCCTGCGGCACGTAGATCTACGATCTCCCTACTGAGCTAAGCGAGCGGACTGCCGGTCTTCAATCATCATAATTACGATGATTAACCTTATTAAACATACATACAGCGATATTAAAGAGTACATCAGTGAACTCCCTACGACGTCATATTTAAATTATTTATTGCTCCAGTACAGGAGAACAAACAACCAGTATCTAGGGACTCGACAAACATGCAACATCATCAAAACATGTTCATCAACAATTCATTCCTTTCAATTATCGGATTGCGTGGCTGGGAATACACATAAATACAGAACAATAATTACTTAAATATTTAATTTCAATAAACCACCTTTAATAAGTGAAAAGGAATTTATCTACATATGGTATTTCTCGCGAAAGGTATTAAGTGTCCATGTCAAAACGTTTTTAGTGGTATACCTAGCCTGTTGCAACATTCAGTGACAGTTAAAGCAGCATTGTTCTCAATACAGAAATCGAAAATTTAATAACAGTAGCATTTTCTTAAGCAGCGTAACTAAGGACTCTTTAATTAATGACCACTGTTACTAAGGACGTCAGACTCGCTTTCAGTGTTGTCATGCTCACTCCTTTACATGACCCCCAGAGTAAAGTACTAATTAAAATTAGCTTGGATTTCTGAATAATTAAGCAGACTATCCCAAAGAAAGTTATAAATTGTTCAAGCAGTTACAATTTCGAGGGTATTCAAGGTGTTTTCAACTATGAAATAAAACTAAAACAGGGCGGGCCGTGTCCAATACAGGTAATAAAACCGTTTCAATCGGGAAAATCGTTTTCGATGTTACGTCTAATGAAATTTCGTATACTTATCTGCCATGTTTTGTTAGTACAAGAAATAATTACACAAACAAAAGACATAACAAGAAAGAAAAAAAAAAAACAAGTTCCACATACAATAACTAAAAAACCCCAAAAGAGTTGTCCATGAGACACCGTGCTCGACTATTCAATGGATTATGTCAAACAAGGGCCATAACTTGGCAAGATTTTAAATTTTATAATGGCAATGATAACAATTCTATGAGGAAGCATTGTGGGAAGTTTAAATCCAATACATTAATTAGTTACCGAGATACAGCTTGCTAGTTGCACGCAGAACCTAACCGATTTTTTAAGTCGAAAAGGGGCCATAATTTGAATAAATTCAACTGACTTTTTGTAGGCCAGATGACTGGAAAACATTATGTAAATTAAAGTAAAAATATATTATATAGTTTTTACTGAGTTACTGCTTGATAGGCAAAACTTCACTGAACCGAGAACGGACCATAATTTGAATTAATTTCAACCAAGAGTTACCTAACTTGCTTATTTCCGTACTGGTTGTTTATTTCGATGTAGCCTCACCTGTACTAAGTAATAATCTTGCACGCAAAACTAAGTTTAACGCCGCAGAAGACGCCAATGTGAGTAGAACAGCTCTAACTATTCTTCAAGTAGTCCAGCCAAATGCATAAAAGCAAACTCAATAATTAGGTATGTGATGTTAAATTCTGAGGATTAACTAACTCCAAGAAAAGAAAAGAAACAATGCTGGCGGCTGGAAAAAAAGCGTTAGTCGAAACAGAAGAAAGGCAAAACTAAAATAAACTAACTAACCGCTAGCCTCGTTATAGTACACGTTGATTCTTTCAAGTTGAAGGTCAGAGTCCCCATGGTAGGTACCGGTGGGGTCAATTCCATGCTCGTCTGAGATTACTTCCCAGAACTAATAAAATAATGGATAATAAAAATATTATTAATACATGGTTACAACATGAAAGAACATCCCATTACCTGTCGCTTCACAATAATATACGTTGATTCTCTCGAGTTGGAGGTCCGAATCTCCGTGGTATGTACCTGTGGGGTCAATACCGTGCTCGTCTGAGATCACCTCCCAGAACTGAAACATAAAATGGGATTAATTATTGACGCGTGGTTCTAAAGTGTTGCCAGCGTGTTGATACAAGATTAAGACCTTCCCTTCTCTACACTTGATGACTGGAGAACTAAAATAAACCATGATATTGATATGGCAATATGCCCGTACCAGCAGAGATATTACACATCGTATTTTGTTGAGTTTACAGTCAATATGGCGATTTTTTCCAGCTTTAGACCGCCTTGTCCCACCAAGCATTGATTCAGGCAAGGGGTGGGCACCTGGGTAGAACCATCGACATTCCATAAGCCAGCTCGATGGTTTCCCCACATGGAGAACTTAACACCCCAAGCGAGGTTTCGAACCGACGTTAACCAAGGAGGCCCAGGATCATTTAATATATTGACCCATGAAACATATGCCATATGGACACTGGTTCTGAATTTTAGCAATGACACTGCACTATTTCCTAGTCTGAATATATATTACGCAGAATATGACAACAAATATACTATTACTCATACACTGATCTAGAGTCCTGTACAAAATAGACATTACGCATACATCTTTTATTTATACACCGTGAACTATATAGTCTTATACCGTATAACCTCTAAAATGTTCATGTAAATCTACTTCGCGTATATAGGAGAAACTAATCATATACCGGCTGAACAATGTACAAAATAAATTATAGCCTACAGAATTTTAACATTATGCAATACCATCCATTGTTGTGGTTTAACTGGGTTTTGACCTATCACGGGTATGTCGTTGAAAGCAGTGTAAAATACAGGTTTATATATAAATTTATATTTATCACAGAGGTTAGATGAAGTGTAGGAAAATGAAGTACTATCACATTATGTTTATGGTCAGTGCACATGATCGCGGCCCCGTTGATCCGTAAGACCGCAACTAAAAACAACATGCAATGACCCAACAAACAACAGACTGCGCGGCCGTAAATTTGGTATTACAAATTGCGTTAGTCAGTTTATTGAAAACATGTAGAAATATATACCCATAAAGAGTTTTCGGTCTAAATTTAGCCATGACGGGTTTCTAATAATAGGCATTGTTCCAATTTCAGCCAGGTGCATGTTTCAAATGAGGTTTCATTTAAAATCACACAAGCCCATTTGAAACCACCCTTATATCTTTGCTTCCTCTCCAGCGACCGATGTCACAAGTCTAGGCGCATTTGTTTGGTCAATAATGATGCTATATTTACAAAAAACAACAACAACATTTATAGACAGTCCAGGACAAAATAAATAAATCCAGCACCCACGGATTTGTTTTTTTTCCGTCCTGGACTGTCTAAAAAAAAGTTTTTTATATAAAATATAGCATCATCAAATGCGCCGAATGCCTATGCTTGACTGACATTTTTGTTTTGTTTCTAATGTTAAATTTGGCAATAGTTAAGTGTGAAATGTCAACCACAAGTGTTCCTGTGAAATGTCAACCACAAGTGTTCCTGGAACAATATTTGATCAGTTGATAGCAACGCATAGAGCACCTGTGCTAGACAAGTGATAATCATTATCAGATTTTTTAAAAAAAAAATTACACGTATTCGCGGAACCGACGGTTGAAATTAACTGCTGACTGTTGTCTTTCAGCCACTTCTATAAACGTTCGATTTCCCAGGCATAGCCCAAAATAGTAACTCAAAGTAACCAACCTTGATAATGTTATGCAACAATGCATACCATTAGAATGGCTAGCATACCATATGCTGAAAAATTGATTTTAGCAAGTTTTATACACTCAATTGGCTTTTCCAGAAAATATGAAAATATTACCCAGACTGTGGAAACAGTTTTTTGGGGGGACTGAGGAGGGGGAGGGGTAATTTGTTTGTGTAGTGGGGAAGCAGTTCTCAAGCCGGGGGGGGGGGGGGGGGGGGAGTGTTTTTTCAGGAAGAGGAGTGGTTGGGGACAAATTTTCCGGGAGGGGTAATTTTCTGGAATAGCCCAATATGTAAACTGAAACGAAATCTGTAAACATATGGATAGGTTAAACTTTCCTGTACCCATCTAAAATAACACCTGTAACCATAGAACTGTAAAAATCACATTTGAGGAGGCAATGTTCGTGGGTAGTCTGCGGCCATGCGGGTGAGGAAACAAAGAATATGTTATTTCAGGCCTAAGCGGTATCATTTCAGATTCAAGTAGACTAGCTCCTAGACTATGATATATCTTTTTTACATTTTTATGATTAAATGTAGTGAACTGAGCCAGTCTATATTCTTAGTCTAAATAATGAGACCTCGGGTAGACCGATTTTACATTTTGATATTTTACGTTGTCTACCTGGGCGAATATTGAAAAGTCAAAAAAATATAACGATATTTAACTCTCGAGTACAATTATTTGGACTATCTATATTCTATGTCCAATATCATATGATAATTTCAACATCATTCTTCTGCGAAAATCTCTAAAATAGGCTGGCTTTTGTCTCTATGAAATTAAATTCGTCAAAAAAAGGAAAAATGTAGAAATATTATATTATTATCAGTCTACTGGCTAGTCTAAGATTCAAGTATCATTTTCCGTCATGTCAGGAAGTTTCTCGTCTTCCACAGCCAAATCATTGATCCCGCGCTGCTGATAATTAATGAAATGATCGATTCCCGCCAATACAACATCTACAAGCGGGTTGGGTCTCTTTCTTAATTCTACTACTGGAATTTATCATGAATTATTATTAATTACTAGTACACGGGTGGTAAACGCGCAATCCAATTCCCACTGGGAATACGCTAAAAATGGGTTGCGCGACTTCCGGTGCTGGTGTTGCGCATCAATATATACAAAATCGAGGTAGGTGGGTTTTTGTTTTTGTAAATAATTACACATTTACGAGTGCTTTCGAAAAAAAGCAAAATGCTATTCGACACAAAAATGAATAAGGATCATATGTGTGAAATACCAACTTATTAATTTAAGAATCGGCTCTGTTATCACGAAAACTCTGATGGCTCGAGCTGTCAAAAAAGCATGGAATCATGAAAAATGCAAATTTTCTAACTCTTGTGCCTTCTTTCTGGAAATGTGACGCTTCGAATGATCAAACACATGTAAAACAGTCATGAATATTACATACACTTGAATGAAATGTTGCTTTTGGGGGAAAGATTTGCAAAAAAATAATCGGGAATGGGGTTGCTCCCCGGGAATGGAGTTGCGCGTATACATTATACACATTATGACGTATATGAGCAACTCCATTCCCGGTGCGCAACCCCATTCCCGGTGATTATTTTGTCAATTATGTCCTCGTAAGCAGGATTTGAAACAAATAATTTTGATATTCGTTACTTTATAACAGTTGAGTTATCATAAAAAGCATCAGATGTCCTCAGATTAGGCATATGAGGTCAGAAACTGCCATTTTTGTTGATTTCATACTTTTTTCACGTTTCGTGTCGCCAGAGTTTTTGTGATAATAGAGCCGAATCATAAATTACAAACCAGATATTTTACACATATGATGTATTATCATATCTGTGTCGAATAGCATTTTGCTTTTTTCGAGAAAATTTATTCTTGTCTCATACTAAGCAAAATCATAACTTCACATACCTCAATTTCGTCTTTTTTTTACGCGCAACACCAGCACCGGACGTTGCGCAACCCATTTTAAGCGTATTCCCGGCGGGAATTGGATTGCGCGTTTACCACCCGTGTAGTAAAGTTTGCTGAAAAACTCGCATCAGCTACACGTAAGCATGTATAAGAAGGAAAATAAGATCATAATTCTAATTAGCAAAAACCAGTATCAACTGGATTTTAAATTGCGATACGGAACCAGCTGACTCTGCGTTTATAGTAAGCGCCGCATCAATTTTTCTTTTGTGGGCACCACGCCTTCACATGCCGCTTTCAATTTCTCCATTTTCTGCCCTAGATCTCGGCAAGACAGTGAAATTAAAACGTAACACCAAGTGTAGATAACAAATAAACCCACTAACCTTAGCGCCGATTTGATTTCCACACTGTCCGGCTTGAAGATGTACAATTTCTCTCATTTTGTCGTTTGTTTTTGTATAAACACGTCCTACTGGTTTCAAATCCTTGTCGAAAGACCTCAGCCGTTACGATGAGTAATACCGACTCACTTGAATATAAATTATCTGGATACCTCCGCCGATTGGCTGCATCATTTTCATAAACAGCTGGTTTCGATTTTTACCACTGTACTACATATAAACGACTGTCGTAAAAACCGGGAACCATGAAATTAACAGCGCGAAACATCGTTACCATAGTTATTCTGCGTATGTGCGCGAACAAAGGATGTTTAAAATCAGAGCAACGGCAACCAACACAAAATGAATTATTAATTGTTTCGAGTTTTCAAACATGATTAAATAGTAATTTAATGCTATGAAATATCAATATGTTAAATATAACTATTTAATGCTATGAAATATCAATATGTTAAATATAACTATAACTATGAAGTAATATTAACCATGTTGCAAACATATTTAAATAACTCGTACTTTCGTATATATATTGTGAATATAGCCAGTCTATATCCTATGTCCAATATAAATAAGAATCAGCTCTTTGAGAAAAACTGTAAAATAGACTGGCATTCGTCACTATTACATAACATAAAAGAAAAATCACAAAAAAAAATCAGAAATTTTTGTGACAAATTATCAGTCCAGTGGCGCCAGTCTAGTATCTATATATCTATTCATCATTTTTTCTTAGAGGGAGTTTAACAATCCCCAGGTGAGAGCTGGGAACCGTTTCACGAAGCTACAACACTAAGATGTTTCATATGGTGGCATATTTCTGCATACGATAACCAGATAAGTTTCACGAAAATTTATCGAGATTTCACGAAAAACAGTAAAAACTTCGCGAAAACATAAAAGCTTTTCACGAAAAGAACTGCAAATATTAAATGGAAAAAGATTGCGTTAGTGCCCACTACTGTGTAGGGAAACCAGACAAGTTTCGCGAAAATGGACTAAACTATCATGAAAAACGGTAAAGTTTTCGTGAAAATAAAATGTTTTCGCGAAAATAATATTTTATTTTCACGAAAACTTTACCGTTTTACATGAAAACTTGTTTCATTTTCGCAAAATTTATCTGGTTTTCTTATGCAGAAGTGGGCACTAACACAAATTTATCCACTTAATATTTGCGGTATCTTTCGAAAAAAGCTTATATGTTTTCGCGAAATGTTTTATGTTTTTCTTGAAAATTCGATACATTTTCGCGAAACTTATCTGGTTATCGTATGCAGAAATATGCCACCATAGTTTCACGAACATTTTAAGCAGATTCATTTTCACTGAAGCTGAGCCGAACAAAAATAAGAAAACTTTGTCCTAAATATGAATTAACGACCCCTTTTCATTGATACAAGTAATATCCTTTGTTTCCAAAGTCCATACCTTACACAGAACTTACTAACTTTTGTAAAACGTGCCTCAAGTATTCTTCGTGTAGTGGATAACTATGTTTATATCTAATTACATGAACTTATATGACTCTATTTCGACTGACAAACAAGGTAAAATGAATAAATTTACAATTAAGAATATGGATGGGAATCATAAATCACGATAAATACATACACAAAAAATAACAAGAGCTGTCAGTTGACAGCGCGCTCGACTATTCTCAGTGCTTGATAGTATAATATAAGCTACGAGTAAAAAAAATTAACATTACGATAAGCATATTCTAAGTCGAAAAGGGGCCATAATTCAGTCAAAATGCTTGATAGAGTTGCCTCCTCCTTTTTACAGACTGGGGTCATGATGGTAAACAAGTATGCAAAATATGAAAGCAATATCTCAATGGACTTTGAAAATATTTGGGGTGGTACGCAAACTTCAACATTACAATAACCATATTCTAAGTCGAAAAGAGGCCACAATTTAGTCAAAATGCTTGAAAGAGTTGCCTCCTCCTTTTTACAGACAGGGGTCATGGTGGTTAACAAGTATGCAAAATATGAAAGCAATATCTCAATGGACTTTGAAAATATTTGGGGTGGTACGCAAACTTTAACATTACAGTAAGCATATTCCAAGTCGAAAAAGGGCCATAATTCAATTAAAATGCTTGAAAGAGTTGCCTCCTCCTTTTTACAGACTGGGGTCATGATGGTAACAAGTATGCAAAATATGAAAGCAATATCTCAATAGACTTTGAAAATATTTGGGGTGGTACGCAAACTTTAACATGTGTGTGACGCTCACGCTAACGCCGACGCCGGGCCGAGTAGGATAGCTCCCCTATTCTTCGAATAATCGAGCTAAAAATGGCTTGTTAAAACAAAGTTTTTTTCTACTTCACAAAATGAATGTTGACAATAAGATATTATAATGTTGCCAAACAAGAATACCTGTCTATGTGGCCGGACTCATTACTAGAGGCATAAATATTAACATGCAAGTCTAAGAACTGAAGAAGCAACCTCGTTCATCGCAGATCTTGACAGAATCCGAAGCTGGATAAAACAGGTAACGAACTGTATGTCCGTTCTTGTCAGTTATCACATTCAAAGCCGAGAATAATGCGGGTGAAATGATCCCCACTCCCACAGCCGCTGTACTGCAATGCGTAATGAAGAAGGAGGTTTTCTACATAATTTTATATTAATTTTCAATCAATTTTGAGCTGTGAGTAATCAGAACCATAGTATTTTAGACCCCAGTGACGCCTGTGTCAGATGCAGAGAGGTCGAGTCCGATAAAACTTGATCCGAGACCAATCGAAACGAAAGCAGCCACTTCAAGATGTACCAAAATTCTATCTATAGAGTAGACACGGTAGTCCAATGATATGACGCCGTACTTCAAATCCCGGAATAGCGAGTTTGATCACCATCCTCCATCTAATATTGCATTCCGTACATTCTTGGAGTCCCGTGCACGGGCATATGTCACCACACGTGCTACCAGGAAAGCTTCTTGATCGAAGCAACGTCCGTATATTGCACCTCCAGCTAAAATGCACGGGTAGTCGGTGGCCCATTCTCCAATAACCGTTAACTAAAATGCACGGGTAACAGGTGTTGGCCGTAACCACATCCTCTAGCTGGTGCGTTTGAAAGTGCCGAACTTCTGGTAGTAAAGACATTAGCGCAACTGAATTTGAAAATAATCATAATGCACATACAGGTACTTTTCATTATTAATGTTGCGGTGTAAGAACTGTCTGAAACAAGTCTGGCCTGTTGACCCAGTTATTGATATATTAGCATCTGACATCATTACTCATCGTCACGGCAAGATAAGCCAAATATCGGGGAAAATAGCCCCGGCTAAAATTGGAACCCGACTCCACTACAGAAATACTGCATTTATTGCTGGATTGCGTAATTTACTAATCAGATATGTCTAATACTAGTATTAATTTTTCAAATTTCTTCCATAAAACATGTGTATGCAAGTAGCTATTTTAAAAGAAAACATTACTAAGTAATTTAATTAATCTGCATAAAACGCAGCCAACGCAATACTGGCAGACCCTTAGACTAGCTCCTAGACTACGATTATCTTTTTACATTTTTATCATTGAATGTAGTGAACTGAGCCAGTCTATATCCAATATCATGATAATTTTAGCATCATTCCTATGTGGAATTAGAAAAAAAAGGAAAAATGTTGAAATATATTTATTATCAGTCTAGCAGACCCTGTTCGATTGCAGCAATGAAATATACTAGAAAGATCGCAAGATATAGATATTACTGATAAGGTCCGGCTCCAGAAAAATACAGGTATGAAATGGTGGCCTCTGGGACATTTACTGGTGGGAGTACTCCCCTCACTTTAGTGGTGTCAGTGGGCTCTCCCCTTGGATTTTTGTAAAATACAGGTTTGAAATGGTGGCCGCTGGTGCATTTATAGATCTAAATTTTGAGGTAATGGAGGGGTTAGTCCCCTCTTGATGGAGGAGGGGGTCATGGGGGCTCTCCCCATGAAAAATTATGAAATATACGTCTGAAATGGTGGCTTCTAGGTCTAAGTTTTGAGAAAATATTATTTCTTTGCCAAGACAATTGGGTGCATCTTTGATGAGTATAGGTCACTTCTCAGCCTCTGGGGGGGTGGGTGGGTGGGGGGGGGGGGGGGCATAAGCCCCCTCGATCCAAGTTTGTAGGCTATCCAAGTTCAGTACCACTACAGGAAGCATTCTTACTGCCACTGTGAGTAAAAAAACTCATGGATCTGTACCCATATGAATCACCATAGTTTCAAATTTCAGCCAAAATTTAAATTTCAGACTTAAAAAAGTTCAGGAATACAGCTCTGATCAAGTAAATAATTTAATTACTTTGACCCACTGATCTGTTATTGGCCTTTAATACAGCAGAAGAATTGGACATAAAATATACAGGTCATGCTGGAGTTTAATAGAAGTTCATCAACCAATGAAGGCCTTATTGTGCTACCATGTCTTTACTTCTACTTGACCTAATTATCATGTTCTTGACCAAATACAACATTGTAATATTGGCAAGATACCTTATCATCTTATCTGACAAGCTTGAAAAATAAACAATATATTCATTTACATTACCTGTTTTTAACAACTTGTCCAAATTTCCACAGGTGCTATGAAATGCTCATACATTCTAACATAGTTTGATCTAGACTATTTCTGTTGCGAACAGTTGGTTAAATGACATAGTTTTGAACCAAGCATGTACATGTATTTCCTTCACAAGAAATCAGAAATCAAATATATGGACTTCACTCTGACCAAACAAATAGGGACATAGACCTTATAACAATAGCAAAGTTTCAAGAAATCAATGTTGGATAAGGGTGAAGCAATACTCCTACAGTTAATCAAGTGATCCCAACGAAACTGCATGTGCATCACAGCCCTATAGTGATTTAAACTCGTGAAGAGTTTCATTCAGATCCAGCAATAGCACTTAGATGCACTCAAAACCCCCTATTTTTTACATAATCAAGGTGAAAAACTCTGCTTTTGCTGGGTCCAGAGGGATAGTACTAAATGTTAGCAAAGGTCATTCTAGTTTGATTAGCATTTTCAACTTTTTTTTACCAAATCAAGGGGAGAAACTCTGGTTTTACTAGGTCAACTCGAGGGGGATACTACAATTCTTGAGTAAAGGTCATAAGCTAGTAAATTATGTCAGGTTTGGTGATTCTATATAAATTACGTTTGAATTATAAACATTTTCAATTGTTTTTAAACAAATCACGGGGGAAAACTCTTAGTTTTACTGGGTCAAGGCAGATAATACTGTTTTTGAGCAAAGGTCATGTGCTAATTCATAATAATTTTGTGCGTTTTGGTGATACCAGCTTGAATACTTTTTGAATCATAAACATTTTCCATTTCAGACAGACAGATGGACAACACAAAAACAACATCCCTCTGCCTTCAGCGGGGGATAATAAAGAAAGAATTGGTTTGTAAATGTGTAGAAACTTAATACTGTGTCTTTCAAATATTAACACCTGCATTTCAAAAACTGAATTCAACTTTATTTATTAATTCTAAACTGGTGATATAATAACAAGAGACCTCTTGGTAAGACTATGAATTTTGAAGTAGGGGTCTACATCTTGCAGGTGTTACATTGTTATATTATGTGAATGTTTGTATAAAGTTTTTGAATATATCAATCCACATATAGCAAACTTATTTGACTTTAAGAAAACTAGAAATGTGTCCATGGGACACAGACCCCCCACTACATGACAAAGAACACAGATCAACTTTGGGAAAACAATAATGTTGCTTGAACTCAAGGATGACTATGCTGTGGTCTGAGAAGTATGTAGACAGGCATGAAGTTCTTGGTTGCTGTATACCATTGCGTACATGCACCAGGTCTAATGACCAATTTTTAACTAAGTCAGGGGCCATAACTCCTACAAGACTGAATGAATCCGGAGGCGAAACCCCAGGTGCACAACTGCACATGCTGACCAACATTCCTGTAAACTTTGGTGACTATAGGTCAAATACTTTTGGAGATACGCGCGACACAACATTAAAATGACCAATTTTTAACTAAGTCAGGGGCCATAACTCCTACAAGACTGAATGAATTCGGACGCGAAATCCCAGGTGCACAACTGCACATGCTGACCAACATTCTTGTAAACTTTGGTGACTCTAGGTCAAATACTTTTGGAGCTACGCGCGACACAACATTAAAATGACCAATTTTAAACTAAGTCAGGGGCCATAACTCCTACAAGACTGAATGAATTCGGACGCAAAACACCAGGTGCACAACTGCACATGCTGACCAACATTCCTGTAAACTTTGGTGACTCTAGGTCAAAGACTTTTGGAGCTAGGTGCGACACAACATTAAAATGATCAATTTTTTTTACTATGTCAGGGGCCATAACTACCACATGACTGAATGAATCTGGACTGAAATCCCAGGTGCACAACTACACATGCTGACCAAATTCCTGTAAAGTTTTGTGACTCTACGTCAAATACTTTTGGAGCTAGGTGCGACACAACACTAAAATGTCCAATTTTTTACAGTCAGGGGCCATAACTACTACACAACTGAATTAAACCGGACGCGAAACCCCAGGTGCACAACTACACATGCTGACCAACATTCCTGTAAAGTTTTGTGACTCTACATCAAACACTTTTGGAGCTAGGCACGACACATTCTCGGAAGGACGGACAAGGGCAAATCTATATCCCCCCCACCCCCCACAGTGTGGGCATAAAAATGACCTGAACTCTTTGACCAAGAAGAGCTCTGGGTTTTGCCTGCCATAAACATTTGTGTTAGGTAAGTAATACTAAATTCCTTAATGGTAGAGTTATGGGCTGGACATGGAAACATTTGACCCAAAGTATGACCTTGACCTAAAATACTGGAATAGTGGTATTTCATTTTAATATGAAATAAGGCACTGCCTCAATCGGGAATCGATCAGACTTCAACTCATCCCTTTAACATTTAAAAAAAAAACTGTCTACTAGCGTGTTAACAGGCAAATTGTTAAGAAGCACAATGACAGACTTAAGGTGATCACATCAGCTCACACTGTGCTCAGGTGAGCTAAAAATCATACAAACTGAAAAGTTACTAGATTGCAACTCACTGTTAACAAGACTTAACAGACAGACACACATCAACAATCTATTTGCACCACCGCAGGTTAAGAGCTCAGTCTAGGGAGACATATTAGCCTTCTTGTGCAGGCTTGATTTTTTTCTATTTGTGTTAAGTGTAATTCTGAAATTACTCGTAAAACAAATCCTAATTTTGCTTTTATTTACACATTAGTAATTTTACAAAAAACTTGCAGTACACTTATTTTATTGAATAAAATGTTCACATGTTTAAGGTTATCTGTATACACATTTATAATGATCACAGATCACATAATTTGTTTTATCCATACAAGAAATAGAGCTGAACTGTGAATAACAACTTTTTAATAACAGTACTGGATACTTTTGTCAGGCTTTGAAATAAGTATTGTCAAAATAAAGAAAATGTGACTTGCTGTAATCTGTATTCTAAAATGTACAATTCTCTTACAACAATAACAAATAAACACGAGGCCATGATGCCCTGTAATCGCTCACCTGACATATGACCTAAAGATCATCAAGATAACATTCTGACCAAGTTACATTAAGATATGGTCATAAATTAGCCTCTAAAGAGTTAACTAGCTTTTCCTTTGATTTGACTTGATGACCTAGTTTTTGACCCCACATGACCCAGATTCAAACTTGACTTAAAGATCATCAAGATTAACATTCTGTTTAAGTTTCATGAAGATGCAGTCATAAATGTGACCTCTAGAGTGTTAACAAGCTTTTCCTTTGATTTGACCTAGTGACCTAGTTTTTAATCCCACCTGACCCAGATTTAACTTGGCCTATAGATCATCAAGATTAAAATTCTGACCAAGTTTCATTAAGATATGGTCATAAATGTGGCCATTACAGTGTTAACAAGCTTTTCCTTTGATTTGGCCTGGTGACCTAGTTTTTGACCCTGGATGACCCAATTTCAAACTTGTCCAATATGAAACTTTAGTATGTTTTATGAGAACTGAGATGCCCATGGGCAATATGTCGAGCCCGCCAGCTGTCAAAAGGACTGGGAGTTGTACATGACACTCCTTGTCTCATTGAGGCAAACATTTATGCCAAATAAAAAGAGATTGCAAAAAGTTACAATATAAATTATTTACAGTAACAACAAAGGAATGTAAATTTAAAAAAAAAAAAAAAAAAAAAAAAAAAAAAAAAAAAAAAAAAAAAAGAGCTGTCTCCATCGGATGACACATGCCCCCAATGGCACTTTGAATGAATAGTTAATTGGCCGATGTTAGAGTTTAGGACCTTTGACCTACGGACCTGGGTCTTGCACGCGACACGTCGTCTTCCTGTGTCACACATTCATGCGTAGTTATTTCAAAATCCAAGCATGAATGACAAAGATATGGACAGGACACGCCTATCAATGCACTATCATGAAAAATGACCTGTAACGTCTAAGTGTGACCTTGACCTTTGAGCTACGGACCTGGGTCTTGCGTGCGACACGTCGTCTTACTGTGGTACACATTCATGCCAAGTTATTTGAAAATCCATCCATGGATGACAAAGATATGGACCGGACACGCCCATCAATGCACTATCCTTAAACGTCTAAGTGTGACCTTGATCTTTGAGCTACGGACCTGGGTCTTGCACGCAACACGTCGTCTTACTGTGGTACACATTCATGCCAAGTTATTTGAAAATCCATCCATCGATGACAAAGATATGGACCGGACACGCCCATCAATGCACTATCCTTTATCGTTAAAGTGTGACCTTGACCTCTGGGCTACGGACCTGGGTCTTGCGCGCGACACGTCGTCTTACTGTGGTACACATTCATGCCAAGTTATTTGAAAATCCATCCATCGATGACAAAGATATGGACCAGACATGAAAATTGTGGACAGACTGACAGACCAACAGACAGACGGTTCAAAAACTATATGCCTCCCTTTGGGGGCATAAAAATTCTAAGTCCACACAAAAATCCGCACCACCAGAGATAGGTCAAAATACACCTGAAAAATGGATGTAACATGCATGTTGTACTACAGAAAAGTGGTCTTGATATTTCCCTATGACCAGTAATAAAAAAGTTACAAACGTAAGCTATTTATAGTAACAACAAAGGGAAGTAATTCTAGGATCTTACGCATGACCCTCCGTCGCATGATGATGAACAATTGTGCCAAGTTACATCAAAATCCCTCTATGCATCAAAAAGAAATGCTCCAGACAAAGTCATTCTTGTATCTGACTTTTGACCTCTAAGTGTGGCCTTGATCTTAGACCTAGGGAACTGGTTCTTCCGCATGACACTCCGTCTCATGGTGGTCAACATTTGTGCCAAGTTACATCAAAATCACTCCATGCATGAAGAAGAAATACTCCGGACAAATTTGTCATTCTTGTATCCTTTGACCTCTGTGACCTTGACCTTAGACCTAGGGACCTGGTTCTTGCGCATCACACTCCATCTCATGATGGTGAACAATTGTGCCAAGTTACATTAAAATCCCTCCATGCATGAAGAAGAAATGCTCCAGACAAAGTCATTTTTGAATTTGACCTTTGACCTGTAAGTGTGACCCTCCGTCTCACTGAGGTTAACATTCATACCAAATATAAACAAGATTGCTCCATGCATGTCCAAGTTATGGTCTGGACAAACAAATCCGGACGGACGCACGCACGCACATACATCGAACAGACATTGGGAGAACTATGTCTTCGCTTCCGCAAGCTGGCTCGACAATAACAAAACCAATGTGATAATACATTATCTCTTAAAGTAACAGAGCTTAGTCAATCGCTGCTGCTCCTTAAAAGTTTTTTTTATTCAAGTTCCCTTGTATTTCTGTCTTTTCATATTTTTTGGTGTTTCTTTCTTGCTTTTCAAGTATACTGGATTTGTTGACCTTCCATTTTGTAGCTGCCTGCTCTCAAGAAGTAAACCTGTAAAACACAAATCAAACATTGTAAATTGATAAAAAGAGACCCCAACCAACTTTCATAAAGATCCCATGAAAAATGTGACCGCTAGAGTGGCCCACAAGCAAAAGTTTACGGATACACGCACGACGACGGACGCAGCGTGATCACAAAAGCTCACTAAAAAATCAATATCTGAGAACCGCTCCTCCGGTAATACTAAGCTGTAAACAAAATTAAACCATTTGTTGATGTGATTTTTGGGAAATGTTACCTTGCATTTTGGGATGCTGGGAAAAAAATGCAATATTTTGGTTTGGGGAAGTGGCCGAATATAGGCCTCTGTCATATAAGGATGAAAAGCCCTGCCGCTAACAATTTCTGACAAGAAATCATTTTAAAAAGTTTTTCTTTTCGGTGAGTTCTATATGAAATTAAATTCTTTGGGTAATTTTGAAAGAGGACCACCCCATGATCATTCTGTGAAGTTGGTGTAAATCTGCCCAAGGGTTCTGAAGAAGATTTTTTACAAATTGTTGACACATGACGAACATCAACTCATGTTGTCACCCTGTGACATGTGATCGAGCTAATAATTGTTTAAATTTGCATACATGTATTAATTTTTATGGTTTGTCCAAAGTGTTTTTTTCATCAAGAAAATGAAATGGAGTCTTTACTAAGGCCTAAAAAAAATTCTTTGTTTCCGGTAACATGCTAAAAAAAATTAGGGTAGGTAGGTCGGAAAAACTTTTTCTTTGGATTTTTTAAAATTATTTTTAGGGAGACTTTTTGGAAATTATTTTTGTGTCAAAAAATAAATACAAATAGGGGTGTATTGCCTCTAGAGCATTAGTAAGTTGATTTATAACATCATTGTCCATGTTTAAAGCATAAAAAGTGCAGTTTTGCAACTTTTTGTCAAAAAGTTGAAAAAACAAGAGCTGTCTCCATAGGATGACACATGCCCCCGATGGCACTTTGAATGAACAGTTATGGCCGATGTTAGAGTTTAGGACCTTTGACCTACGGACCTGGGTCTTGCGCGCGACACGTCGTCTTACTGTGGTACACATTCATGCCCATTAATTTTAAAATCCATGCATGAATGACAAAGATATGGAGCGGACATGCCCATCAATGCACTATCATGAAATATGACCTTTAACGTCTAAGTGTGACCTTGACCTTTGAGCTACGGACCTGGGTCTTCCACGCGACATGTCGTCTTACTGTGGTACACATTCATGCCAAGTTATTTGAAAATCCATCCATCGATGACAAAGATATGGACCGGACACGAATGCACATCATGAAAAATGACCTTTAACGTCTAAGTGTGACCTTGACCTTTGAGCTACGGACCTGGGTCTTTCGCGCCACACGTCGTCTTACTGTGGTACACATTCATGCCAATTTATTTGAAAATCCATCCATCAATGACAAAGATGTGGACCGGACACGAATGCACATCATAAAAAATGACCTTTAATGTCTAAGTGTGACCTTGACCTTTGAGCTACGGACCTGGGTCTTTCGCGCGACATGTCGTCTTACTGTGGTACACATTCATGCCAAGTTATTTGAAAATCCATCCATCGATGACAAAGATGTAGACCGGACACGAAAATTGCGGACACACCGACAGACTGACAGACCGACAGACGGTTCAAAAACTATATGCCTCCCTTCGGGGGCATAAAAATGTTCTCAAAGGCCATAAAAACATTTAGGGTCTGGCCAAAAATTTATGGTAGGTCAGGATACAGGAAACAGACAATTTTTTATACACCTAATGTTCCTTGGTATTTGATTCTGTGCACTGACTCAATCGCAAAAATCTGTCCACACAAATACTAATTTGTATACAGTAATTATCATGCTTTTTGAATGATTGAAACTGCTGCCCATAGCTGCAACTATATAATAAAGAAACAGAAAGATAGAAATACCTTATGAGCTACAAGCAAGTGGTTTCAGTCTGTGAAAAAGCACTTTGGAGCAGTACAACAAATACCCCTGTATAATATAGACCAAGATGCCTGAAAATAGTGAAAAAGTGAGCAAATTAAGAAAACATGGACAACCAGCAGTTTTGAAATTTCAAAGGTCTAAGGGCTAACATCTTTTTTGCAGTTTTTCAATTTTCATGCCAATAAAATGACCCCAATTATATTATTGGCATGGCGGGAGAAAATTTGTGAAATAAAACTTTTTTAATGAAAATAAAACAGTAGCAAATTTTGTCAAAATGTACAATGAAACAAAGTAAATGCGGTTAAAAATTTCAGTTTTGAAAAAGAAAAGTCACTGTATGAGTATAGGTTTGTTTACACGACTGACCACCAGGACAGCAAAACATTACTTTAACCCATGAATTCCAGGTACCTTTTTGACTTGGTGGTCTATGACATTCACTTTCTCGTATCATTAAAAGGCAAAAACAGACTTGTAAAGCAGCTAGAAGAATCTGTTCTGCCTTCCTCAGTTTAGTAGAACACAGGAGCCGACAAAATGCTACAATTGTTTATTGGTATTGACGGTCATGATTCTTAAATGTATAAATGTAACTTTAAAAATATTTGAGTATGTGTGCATTGTACAAAATCAGATTTCAACTAACCCATACTGGCAACCAGATAGAAAATTTACCAAGCCTGACACCAAATTATTATTTCACATGCCTGAACTTTAAGCTGAATTTTGAACCATAAAACAACCGGTCTAGCTCATACCCTCAAAATACTTCATCATATTGTTTGGGACATGATTGACTGGGGATTCCTAGAAGAACAGGAATTGAATGCATCGGAACAAGTAATGTGAGCGGCTTCAGTTTGCATTTGCAGAGCTCAAATTTAACTTTTTTTACCAATTGCAAATTTTAGCACGTAGCTTTTTTTTCTTGTTGCTAAATCTGAAATCTACTTGCAAATTTAGACTTTCAATTAAAAATGTTAGAATATCCTAAAAAATCATGCTAGAACATAAATATTGTTTGCACGGTTTTCCTTGGCATACAATTTTGTGCGTTTTAACTCAAAATGTCCCTCAAGTAATCCGGAACGCATCATTGATGACGTAACTTAACTACTGGCTGAAACTATGGCAAGGCAAATTTTCGTACTTAATATTATAAATACCGATTCAACTGTATACATGTAAGAATTAGTAAGATAGCCTGCGTTCTAGATTTAATTATAAGATAGACCTCTACATTTCTTTTAATATAATCAGTAATCCATTCAACAAACAAGAGGACCATGATGGTCCTGAATCACTCACCTCTTCCCACATGACCCAGTTTTGAGTATGACGTCGTTTTTTCTATTATTTGACATAGTGACCTAGTTTTTGAGCTCATGTGACCCAGTTTTGAACCTGACCTAGATATTATCAAGATAAAAATTCTGACCAATTTTCAAGAAGATCCATTGAAAAATATGGTCTCTAGAGAGGTCACAAGGTTTTTCTATTATTTGACCTATTGACCTAGTTTTCGAAGGTACGTGACCCTGTTTTGAATTCTACCTAGATATCATCAAGGTGAACATTCTCACTAATTTTCATGAAGATCTCATGAAAAATATGGCCTCTAGAGAGGTAACAAGGTTTTTCTATTTTTATACCTACTGCCTAGTTTTGACCACACTGACCCAGTTTCGAAAATGACCTAGATATCATCAAGGTGAACATTCAGATCAATTTTCATGAAGATCCATTGAAAAATTGGCCTAGAGAGGTCAAAAGATTTAATAATTTTAGACCTACTGACCTAGTTTTTGACCGCAGTTGACCCAGTTTCAAACTTGACCTTGATATCATCAAGATGAACATTCAGACCAGCTTTCATACAGATCCCATGAAAGGTATGGCCTCTAGAGAGGTCACAAGGTTTTTTATTATTTGACCTACTGACCTAGTTTTTAAGGCACGTGACCCAGTTTCAAACTTGACCTAGATATCATCAAGGTGAACTTCTGACCAATTTTATGGAGATCCATTCATAAGTATGGCCTCTAGAGAGGTCACAAGGTTTTTCTAGTTTTAGACCTACTGACCTAGTTTTTGACCGCACAAGACCCTGTTTCGAACTTGACCTAGACATCATCAAGATGAACATTCAGACCAACATTCATACAGATCCCATGAAAAATGTGGCCCCTTTTGAGAGGTCACAAGGTTTTTCTATTATTTGACCTACTGACCTAGTTTTTGAAGGCACATGACCCAGTTTCGAACTTGACCTAGATATCATCAAGATGAACATTCAGACCAACTTTCATACAGATCCCATGAAAAATATGGCCTCTAGAGAGGTCACAAGGTTTTTCTATTATTTGACCTACTGACCTAGTTTTTGATGGCACGTGACCCATTTTCGAACTTGACCTAGATATCATCAAGGTGAACATTCTGACCAATTTTCATGAAGATCTCTTGAAATATATGGCCTCTAGAGAGGTCACAAGGTTTTTCTATTTTTAGACCTACTGACCTAGTTTTTGACTGCACATGACCCAGTTTCGAACTTGACCTAGATATCATCAAGATGAACGTTCTGACCAATTTTCATGAAGATCTTGTGAAATATATGGCCTCTAGAGAGGTCACAAGGTTTTTCTATTTTTAGAACTACTGACCTAGTTTTTGACGGCACGTGACCCAGTTTCGAACTTGACCTAGATATCATCAAGATGAACGTTTTGACCAATTTTCATGAAGATCTTGTGAAATATATGGCCTCTAGAGAGGTCACAAGGTTTTTCTATTTTTAGATCTACTGACCTAGTTTTTGAAGGCACGTGACCCAGTTTCGAACTTGACCTAGATATCATCAAGATGAACATTCTGACCAACTTTCATAAAGATCCCATGAAAAATGTGACCTCTAGAGTGGTCACAAGCAAAAGTTTACGGACGCACGCACGGACGGACGACGGACACCGCGCGATCACAAAAGCTCACCTTGTCACTTTGTGACAGGTGAGCTAAAAATGGCTTACCAAAAAAGATGTTGTGTTTTCTGTTATCCTCAAATGAAAGCGAATCTACGTACATTAACCAAAACCGCAACAATTTTGACTATTATTTGTATTTGCAAATAAATTGTGTGAAATTTTTATCTTAACTCGCATTCCATGAAACTGACTTGCATTTAGCGAGTCCAAAATTTGAGCCCTGTGATTTGTGAAAGTAATTACATCTTCTGCATGATTATGGTTCTGACTAACTCTTAAACTCTTGCATTTATGGAACAGTTTGAATTCAATTCCTTCATAACTCTGACCAACTAATCGAGCATGCTTCAGAGCTCCAGATAAGGGCTGTATTTTTGTAATTACGAATTTGTTAGGGATCAGATATGACTTAATCTTAAAATGTGGCCATATCAATACGGATTTATTTTAAAATGTGGTTGTATCAGTACGACATGTAAAGTATTACATATTCCAAAGAAAGATCGAGCTGAATTGCATGTCTGCGCCAAGTTGCGCTTATCAACGCTATCCCGACTGTTGACAATTTGCACGGTGTCAAATGAGTGTGGTATATACGAAACAAACGCAAATAGCATAATGAAATGATTAATGTAATGCATTAACACATAATTTTTTTGGACTTCAAAAATTATGCGTCATAAAAATCTGAAAAGGGGAAATAATTCTACCAAAACTGAAGGCAACCAAGTTATTTTTATTTTAATTTGTGTCATATGAACCAAGTTTGAAAGAAAATCTTTACTATTTTTCAAAAAATGTTAGTTTTATGTCGAAAGCCAGATCAGGGAATGTTTACCAGCCTGTTTAAAATCTATATTTTTTTCTATAAGCCAATCCGATCCCTATATTTAGGCTGAGCACAGCTTATTGGCAGAATCATAAGCTCAACTTGCACAGTGTCAAATGCGTGTGGAATATACGAAACAAACACAAATAGCATAATGTAATGCATTAACACATAATTTTTTTGGACTTCAAAAATTATGCGTCATAAAAATCTGAAAAGGGGAAATAATTCTACCAAAACTGAAGGCAACCAAGTTATTTTTATTTTAATTTGTATCATATGAACCAAGTTTGAAAGAAATATCTTTACCATTTTTCCAAAATTGTTAGTTTTTATGTCGAAAGCCCGATCTGGCAATGTTACCAGCCTGTTTAAAATCTATATTTTTTTCTATAAGCCGACCCGATTCCCTATATTTCTAAGGCTGAGCAATAAGGAATTTCTATGCTTTTTATGGGTGGGGTGTTTGTTTACATTATTATTATACAATGGAAAGTTAGTTACTCCAAAGAAGTATAAAATACACAGAATGGCAACTGGCTGTAATCTCGCGTGAGCTCGTGTCAGAGCATGATTCGGCGTTATCTTACTAAAAACAAACATCGGCGAGCATGGAGTTACAATTTGTACCTTTAAAACTACATTTAAAATACATGTTAGCTTCTAAAACAAAATTATTTAATTTGAAATGGTCCTTAAGACACGAAGTACAAAGTTTTTTTTTTGCCATCGAAAGAAGCGTGGTCATACGGTGATAAATTATTTTACCGATGAATAATTGCTTTCGCATACAAAATGGCGCGTGGAGAAAGCGCCACTTCCGGTAAACGAGATCTCGTTTTTTTGTCACGGGAGGTTGGCGAGATTTGCTCTATATGCCTCTCAAGTTGCCAATCTATTTATTTTTATAGCTCTTTGGTTACTCACGTTTCTAAAAATGTCAACAGGTCCAACCATGTACATGCTGTACTGGAGTGCCGTCCATATTCTATATAAAACTTTTTCAGTTTTCCATTTATCAGTCATGCCTGCAAGTAAAATCACGGATTTCTTAATTTTAAAAATTCAATACTGTATGCTTAGTGAGTAACAGAGAAGTTCAAAGAAACTAAAGTACCGGAAAGGAATTAAAATACGATCTGAAAAGCGACACAAAGGTGAATCTATTCTCTCATTCCCCGAGCTGAAGAACTCGTTGGAGAATGCTTTTGTTTTCTCAAATTTTCAAAATGTTGGCGCCAGTGTAACAGTACTGTATCCACTCTCACTCTAAATATAAAAATATTCAAAATGTCGCCGTTTAAAAATGCTACTCAGTATTGAATAAAGCATGTTTGTATCACAAATTATATCAGTGTAGTCACGTTACTGGCTGATTAGCTTCTGACGCAACAAAATTAACAGCTTACTTTGAATATTCTTTCGGGTCGCAGACATCTTATTGTGCGGATATTGCGTTTCGCCCACTGATCTGACGGACGCTTATTAACATTAACGAAGACCGTGATATCCCGAATTTCATCGGGGTCGTCGCACGCCCATGGTCTAAACCGGAACTCCATATCTTTTTATTTGGATAGTATGTGTTGTTTGGATACCCTCGTATGTTACCGTAGTGGGATTCGATCCCGATTTTCGTCGCTCTGCGACCAAAATCGGTAGGATCGATTCCCTATTATCGGATTGTTAAAAGTTTTTTACCACAAGTAAGCTGACAAAATCATATGAAGCAAGTTTTAAAGGGTAAATCAAACACATGAATAAATCCTAAATGTTTTTGTTATGCAAAAAGGTATGATATTGTGTCTTAAACTACTTTCATTTTCCACTCAATTGTGTAATTGCAAGGGAAGTAAACTAATAGATGCATCTCTGCTTGTAAGTACCGTACTAGCCTAAGGCAAGAGTAGTCATTCTTTGCGGATCACAATTTAAATTAAACTAGAAAATGCTTTTGTAAAAAAGCGCATGTCTCCCCTAATGCAAAGTCCTATAGGCAAGAAGTCAATAGGGGTCAGGAGCAAAAGTCAAAGAGACACTGATGGTTGGCTGCAATAGGGATCATCTACTTGGCATGTCCAGTCATCCCGCTAAATTTCAACACTCTTGGCCTAGTGGTTCTCAAGTCACTGTTCAGGCTCCTGTGACCTTGACCTTTGATCAAGTGACCTCAAAATAAATAGGGGTCATCTACTCTGCATGTTTAATCATCCTATTAAGTTTCAACATTGTAGGTCAAGTGGTTCTAAAGTTATTTCCAAAAAATGATTTTACATGAACAGGCCACTGTGACCTTGACCTTTAATAGACTGACCCCAAAATCAATAGGGGTCATCTACTCTACATGTTCAATCATCCTATGAAGTTTCAACATTCTGGGTCAAGTGGTTCTCAAGTTATTGATTGGAACTGGTTATCAATGTTCAGGCCCCTGTGACCTTGACCTTTAACGGAGTGACCCCAAAAACAATAGGGGTCATTTCAGTCTTCGCCTTAATTTTTTTTCAGCACTTGTCCTTTCGGGCAAGTAAGTTAAGAAAACCACTTGCCCGAAAACATTTTTACTTGCCCGAAATCATTTTGTTTATAAATATGATGTATTTTGGTTTATGCTTAATTCAACATTCAGTTATTTAAATGGTAGTCAACTAACCTACCCACACTATTGATGGGCAGGCTAAGCCAACATAAGTGGATAACCATGTTGCAATATTCAAGTAACTAGCAGACAAAAATTATGGGAGAAAACTGTAGAAAAAAAGTAAAACCTATACCAGTATCTAGTTATATGCCAGGTGTGGGGTTCAAATTTACACTACCCTTCTAAAACTTACTTTTTTAATCCAGGGCCTTTAAAATATAGTGTAGTTGTTCAAATTTAACTGCAATAATGGATCAGTCTGGTTAGCCACCCCCCCCCCCCCCCAAAAAAAAAATTGTTGTGTTTCCGGTAGCATGGCCAAAAAAAGTTGAATCATTATTATCAAGTAAATATCACAGTCCGGGGCGACGTGTCCAAAAAATATGGACACAATAACCATCATCAACCCACCCGTGTTTAAAGCGAAAAAAAAAACATTAACAATTATCGGACGGTAAATCTGTTGATAAACAAGTAATTGGCCTTGTTTTCATCATCAATTAAAACCCCCTCAAAGAGCTAAAAGAAGTGTGTCGGTATCATGGCATTCGAAGTGGAGATCAAAGCGGTATAGTCGCCCGAGATTGTCATGGCATTACGTCATGTTTTTGCGCCATTTCACTGTCTGATCGTACGGCCTCGGTTCTTTAAATTGCTGAGAAAAAATCAGTAAAAAAGTATCTTCTTTAATTTTTTTTAAAAGCGAATGTGCAATATCCCGTTTAAACTGACAGGTAAATGCGTCAAACGATAACAGTGTGACCTATTTGCCCTCAAGGAATTTACGTTATTGTTTGAAAAGAATATCTGACATAGTGTGGAGTCAAAAAAGACATGTACAAAGATTCATTTACTTATTAAACTTACTAAAAACGACAGCGACATCAGACTGCTTTATTTTAAAACAATTTTTTATTTACGTTCACGAGGTCACGTAACCTATTCTGCCGCACTTGCAGAAATCTGTTTGCCAAAAAACGTTTTACTCGATGTATTTAAATTGCTGCCGCTTTTTCATTATTTAAGATTTTTTAATTCTGTTTTTTGTACTTTCTTGTCAAAAGTCTGAATTTTATGACCATAGTATGTATTATTTATTTACTTTTAGAAATAAATAAATGATTAAGATCGCGCTGTTGGAAATTTTACAAATAATTGTATGAAACTTCGATCGTTCTTCTAGAATTTTGCCTACATTTCTGTCGATATCATATTAAAATTGTTATAGAATTCAAACTGTATCACTTCTCAAGCGGTGTTGAAAATTTGAAGCGATTATATTAAAAAATGAATGCACTACACGCGTTTTTTGTGTACGTGTCGATAAACAAAAGTAACGGCGATACGATAGGTCGCACGTGCTCGAGGAATGGAAAATTACTGGCATGACGTTTTGATATCTTTACGATTCGCGGGTAAACTCCAGTCATAGGGATGTAATTTCTGAATTTTGTAAAGCAACTTTATATATTGCAAATGTGAAGTCATCAATTCATGCATAAATATACGAAAGCTAGTATTTAGGATGTTCATTTCAGATTCATGAAATTCTTTTTTGTAATTATTGTGAAAATTAAGGGATTTAAATTTCGGAAAAAGCACTTGTCCGTTAGGGCAACCACCTGAAAACTTTGGCTTGCCCGAAACAGGATCTACTTGTCCCGGACTTCGGGCAACCCAGTTACGACGAAGACTGTCATTTACTCTGCATGAACAATCATCCTATGAAGTTTCAACATTCTGGGTCGAGAGGTTCTCAAGTTATTGATTGGAAATGGTTTTCCATGTTCAGGCCCCTGTGGCCTTGACCTTTAACAGAGTGACCCCAAAATCGTTAGGGGTCATCTACTCTGCATGACCAATCATCCTATGAAGTTTCATCATTCTGGGTCAAGTGGTTTTCAATGTTCAAGCCCCTGTGACCTTGACCTTTCACAGAGTGACCCCAAAATCGTTAGGGGTCATCTACTCTGCATGACCAATCATCCTATTAACTTTCAACATTCTGGGTCAAGTGGTTCTCAAGTTACTGACCGGAAATGGTTTTCAATGTTCAGGCCCCTGTGACCTTGACCTTTAATGGAGTGACCCCCAAAATCGATAGGGGTCATCTACTTTGCATGTACAATCATCCTATGAAGTTTCAACATTCTGGGTCAAGTGGTTCTCTAGTTATTGATCGGAAATGGTTTTCCATGTTCAGGCCCCTGTGACCTTGACCTTTGATGGAGTGACCCCAAAATCAATAGGGGTCATCTACTCTTTATGACCAATCATCCTATGAAGTTTCAACATTCTGGGTCAAGTGGTTCTCTAGTTATTGATCGGAAATGGTTTTCAATGTTCAGGCCCCTGTGACCTTGACCTTTGACGGAGTGACCCCAAAATCAATAGGGGTCATCTACTCTTCATGACCAATCATCCTATGAAGTTTCAACATTCTGGGTCAAGTGGTTCTCTAGTTATTGATCGGAAATGGTTTTCAATGTTCAGGCCCCTGTGACCTTGACCTTTGACGGAGTGACCCCAAAAGCAATAGGGGTTGTCTACTCCAGCAGCCCTACAATCCTATGAAGTTTGAAGGTTCTAGGTCAAATGGTTCTTCAGTTATTGCTCGGAATGAAGTGTGACGTACGGACGGACGGACGCACAGGGCAAAAACAATATGTCTCCTGGGGGAGACATAATTATTGATATTAACGTAACTATCATTAATATCATTTTTTGGTTATTTCAAGGACTTAGAAATCAATTTCTTGACTTTTTTAAATGTATTTCTACCACTGAAAACCTGAGGGTCTACCTCTATAATACATATGAAAACAACAAAATTCTACAATAAAAATTTATCTAAAACTTACAAAAACCAAATACTTTCATAAGTTCAACATGGAAGACTAGTCTAATGTAAATACACAGTACTAACATGTACAATACTATTGTTTATGCTGTAAAAAGCAAAGGCTGTAACCATTTAGAAAAAGTGAGGGTAATAATGCTCACTCAAAAAGTTACCACTGTTCAGTTGCAATCACTTGTTGCTTCAATACAAAACTTGCACTGTTCAATTATAACCTGCTCATTTAAATGATTTGCAGTGTGCAAATATTTATCATATGCCATCATAAAATCTGTCACTATTTAATCATAACCTTCTGCCCACTCAAAAAACTTGCACTGTTTATTCTTTGGCATTTTACAGGCGAAGAATTTCCTGCCATTGTTTGGTCCTATCTTCAATACAGTCCGTATAGTACATGGCTTTCCATGATCGGGACACAATGGGAACTTCTCATCTGCCCACTGCAACAAAACATAAGTTTTATAGGTTAATGAATAGGAAAACAAATTTTGTTTCTGTGAATGCTTTTTTATAGTCTGATATACTAGTAGTTGACCATTTTGCAGAAGCCTTTCAGTTATGAAACTGTTGTCAATTAACCCAACCATTGTTTATTATAACCACTATTTAACTGATTTTTATCCTGAAGTAACTGACAACTTTCCTTCAAGAAATATGATGAAGATTGGTTCAACAAACACATTAACTTTTGTCAAGGACACACAGAAATAATTCACAGCACTCCTAAACTCAAGGTAGTTCTCTCCCTTTCTCCTTACCGAAATAACTATAGGTTATAACACACTAAATAGTTGTTGTTCTTTATTCTATATAAAACTGACCTATTTCCAATGACCGCAGCACACATCAGGACCCATTTTAAATTTCTGTAACTTACATTTTCTTGAAGAATATTGTCAGTGCTAACTAAAAATCAAAAGAAAAGTGGGGGTCATGTTTGATGCAAGAAAAATAATTTCAGTCAAACACACAAACTGCAAAATCAGCTAAAAAATGAGACCCCAAATTATACTGGTGGTGTATGATCTAAGTTTCCATGAAAAATTTTGTCATGTTGTTATTTCATTATGAAAATGTTACCTACATGTCAAGCATAGATCTGTCATGTGATTTTAGCAAAAAAATTGCAAAGAAAATAAGGAAAATAGCTCTATAGAGCAAAAAAACTGAGGACTATTTGTATCCGCCATTATGCGACTACCATTTTTTTCCGCGCCATTTTTCTATTTAGTGTCTGTATGCCTATACGGGCTTTTTCTTTATCAATAAATTTTCACAAATTTTTGTTTAACAAACTAAACTGTCAATATATCTTCACAATACAAATCTATATCAGAGAATCTTCTTTAGACATAGTCAAATCATTTCATGAATCATTAAATAGAGCAATAATGGAGATAAAGAAAATTAGAATGAAAGCTTTTTGGCTCACAATTATCCTTCCCCTATGAGGTACACTTCCATTACTGGGAGCTCAAACTCCTCATCTCTTGACTCAGTCGTGTACTGGAACTGCTTAGTTAACTTAGTTAACTTTTTGTAAAGACTTTAAGAGTAAGAGGTCTGAGAGACATTTCTTCCCTGTAAATGACAGGTAACAAAAATAAAGCAGATCTGGACTATTATGTTGTATTTCAAATTTGGAACTTTATAAGCAATAACTCACCTCAAAGAAATTGCATGACCTTACAGGGCATGAGAAGAACCATCTTCCAAGATTGTCTCCCTTTTTCCTCACCTCCTTCATGCTACACTTTCTCTTGTGTGTTTTACAGAAAGGAATCTTATCATTGTTATCAACATGAGAAACCTGCTGTGATTGGCTATTGGTCACTGATTTACTTTGTCCTCTTTGATTTGATTGGTTGGGACCACCATTCCTACTAATCTGATTGGTTGATTTCATTTGTGATCTAAATTTTGATTGGTCATTTGTAGCTGCTGTGACTGCATTAGCCTTAAGCACACCAGTTTGGTCAACTTTTCTACTTTTGACTGGTTTATCAGACTCAACATTTCCAGATGACAATCTTTTTCTACTCTTTACTAGCTGATTAACTTCATTTTCATCTAAAATCACACAGTCGTCTGAATCCTGAAGACCAGTAGCTGACAATGAAGACGACTTTAATTTTGGATTGAGGCAAATGTTACAAGTTGTAGACGAAGCTTTATTAATGAAAGTACAGCTGTTACATGACCATTCTGTTTGTTCTATTGTTGTTGTTGGCGAGTCATCATTCCCAGTTTTCACCCATCCAAGAAGGCTGCCCTTCATTGGCAATTTTCTGAAACAAATTAAATGTTAAGCTTTGATTAAAGTGGCATTATACGCATCTTACTGCACATGGTGTGTGTTTTGGTAAATGTTTTATCAAAGCAATTTTCGGTTGCTGTGCATCTACATGTGTTAAATCAACGATAATGCCGCACAAGTATTTGAAGTTGATGCTTTAGAAATAAAGGAATCAGAGTCTAATAAAAAAATAGTTCTTTTCTTCAATATTCTATGCAGTGATCTCCCTTACCTACAGGTAGAGATTTCTGAAGTTGAAGGGAAGCAATTCCTGCATGCAGTTTGACATTTCTTGAAAGACTGCCCAGGTCAAAATAAGAAAAGTCATATTGGGAGACTGATTATTTCGTACTGGTAAAACAAAGTTTGGTATATTAAGTTAAAAGCTATAATTTCCTTGACCCTTTTTTACATGGTCATCTATTTCAGCTGAATTTTTACTTGAAAAATGCGTATGATTCCACTTTCGAAATTCTATGTTGACAAAAGTTGATGAGAGAATTAAATCAAAGGCCTGAAGGGCCTGTGTCGGCTAATGATTGATGTACTGACAGTATAGTCTACCAGTTTCAGTTTGTTTTTAGTTTTTTTCTTAAAATTTCGTAACACAGCACGATATTTACCCAAAATATTATATCCGGATACGATTACACTTTTCTCCAGTTTCAACAATATATTTTACAAATTGTGATGATAGGAAGACATTTAGCAGCAATTGGCAGTATCTGACATTGAAGTTTACAGTTAAATTACCTCTTATTTAAATCTTTTCGTAAAAAAGTTGTTTCGTTTCGTGAAAGCAGCCAAACATAGACGATCTACTTTCGATTTCAAAAACTACAAGAAAATACAATTTAATGTTTCGCCGATTTGTATTTTTCTCGAAAAATAAGAATTAAAATCATTTTTAATATCAGTAGTAACTAAACAAACCAGTAAGAGCTTCTTCTTCCGATAATTTATCCGTTTACTGACTGCAAAATTCAACCCACGCAAAGTTTATAGAAATCATACGATGCGTGTTTACGTTCAATGTGGGAGAATTAAGGCTGATTGGCTATGTTACCTAACGCATCCAGACGATTCAGATTTTGTTTTTAAAAAAAGCATTGTGTGCATTTCTGTAATTTTATATACGTTTTTATATGCTTAGAAATTATTAGACATGCGTATTTGCATTATTTCTATACGTAATTTACGCTAATACACATCTTATCTGGAGCCCTGTGGAACTATTTTTTGTCTTTCGCTGGATGTTACCCAAGCTTTGTAAGCCTGCGCAATTCTTAAAATGCACATTTATGCTTAATGAGTTACATTCCAGTATTGCACAATTACAAGTCATAAATATGACAAATTACATTGGTCATAGCAAAGGGAATTGACACAACTTAACTTCATTCATGCAGTGAACTGTTTGAAGTTTGAGAAATCTAATGGAACTACATCCCTTCACGTGTTATTCGGTCCATTTAGAGAATCGCTGAACAGCAAGGACTTGTCAAAAGGCTTTCAGCCTTTAGCCGACTTAACAATTTTTAAGATTAAAATGATATATCTGCAAAACGCATATGTATAGGAAATCTGCCTGCTTAGCTCAGTAGGTAAGAGCGTTGGTCTACGGATTGTGGATCCTGAGTTCGATCCTCGAGCGGGGCGTATGTTCTCTGTGACTATTTGATAAATGAAATTGTGTCTGAAATCATTAGTCCTCCACCTCTGATTCATGTGGGGAAATTGGCAGTTACTTGCGGAGAACAGGTTTATACTGGTACAGAATCCAGGAACACTGGTTAGGTTAACTGCCAGCCGTTACATGACTGAAATACTGTTGAAAAATGGCGTTAAACCCAAAACAAACAAACAAACTGTTCATTTATGTTCTTTAGATATACATCAAACACATCCAAATGTCATAGAAAGTGCTCTTTTAACCCCTAATCTGATCATTAAAAGATAGATGTGTGAATATTTTGTACTGCATGCAGCAATAATTGTAATAAATATTTGAAACATGAAAGGATGTAGGAAATATCTCTTCTAACCTTTGCTTGTTTCTGAGGTCATTTGTTTGACACGCCTGACAGAAGTATGTCACCCTATCACTGTCATCTCCAAGGCGACAGATAGTCACCTTTCCATCGCACTGTTTACATTTTCTCTTACTGTAGATTTTGTAATGTACATGCAAAGGTTTGCCATCTCTACGACACTGAAATATTTTATTGGAAAGTTAGTGATTATCAAATTGAATATCAATAAATTTTATGCACAGGAGTTTAATATTATCTGAATTGCAACATGTATATGTAATTATTATTTTAACTATAGGCTGAGCACTGGCAGTGAAATAACTGTTGCAGATACGCCAATCAACTATTTAGCAGCACTTTCATAACACAAACATCACATAAGAATACTTCGCATATGAATACATCTGTTCCCAATGGCAAAAAGCTACTGCAATTCCCACTGTTTTTGCAACCAGTGTTCCAAAAATTGCATACTTTTAAAACTAATTTTAACCATATTTCAAAATTCCTTATCTAGAAGTACTGACCCATCCTAACAAAGGATAAAAAGAGAACCGCAATGCGGAGCAATATACACTTGAAGGTATGACCTTTGACCCCTATGTGTGACCTTGACCTTGAAGCGAGCCATCCTAAACATGCACTCTGCACGTCGTCTTGATGCACTGAACATTTGTGCAAAGTTTGTTTAAAATCCTTCAAGCAGTTCAAGAGTGGACACAAAACAAAGTCATATGACCTTGACCCCTAAGAGTGATGTTGACCTTGAAGTGAGCCATCCAAAACATGCTCTTCACACGTCGTCTTGATGTGGTGAACATTTGTGTCAAGTTTCTTTGAAATCCTTCCAGGGGTTCAAGAGTTACAGAGCGGACACGAAACTGCTAATGGACGCACACCCATACAATTTGGTATTAGGTCATCATTCCACTGTTTGAAAACAATAGGATGACCACTTAAGGGAAAAAAGACAAGTGGTTACGGAATGAATACAAAGGACTTCTATTGTCCTAGGCCACACCTCCAACCACATAAGGTATCAATTGTTTGCTCGGATGGACAGACAGACGGACAGACAGATGGACACCGGCGTCATAACATTATACGCCCAAAGTTAACATAATACGTCCCTTTGGGCGTATAAAAACAGCTGTAATTACTGAGAAAATGCCTTTCCTTCTGGTAACGAGCTGCTCATCACAAAAGTCTTTTTTTATTACGCTGACATAGCTTTATAAGCTTCATGTATAGTATTCACTTACCTGGTAGAAAATATTGGTAAAATCACGAGTCATCTTGATAAGGTGGGACACATGCTCATCTTTTAACTCCGAAACCTTTGAACTGGGCTTTATTCCACTATCAAAAAGTGCCTGTAGAAAATTCAAATGTTTTAAGTAACATACAGTTCCCACCAAAAGTCTAGTGGCAAGTAAGATGTAACTGTTAAATTCAGCCACACCATGAGAAAGCCAAAATAGTGCATTTGTGACCAGCATGGATCCAGACCAGCGCAGTCAGGATCCATGCTGTCCGCTAATGGTTTCTCTAATTGCGGTAGGCTTAAAAAGCAAAAAGCATGGATCCTGACCAGACTGTGCGGATGCGCAGGCTGGTCTGGATCCATGCTGGTTGCAAACACACTATTTTGGTTTTCTCACCGCGCAGCTCAATTGTAAAAACATTATATACATAATCTGTTTTTCTTTGTGACTAAATCAGCTGAAAGTCTTTTAACAGTCATATTCTTTCTGTATAACTGACAATCTGTATACACTTGTATTTTGATGTAAAATTTTCATTTTCCATTTGTCTCCAGACTTTCAGACGGTACTGTAAGTGGGTGAAAAAAGTACACATTATTGTTCATGTAAATTTTTTAGACACAAGTTTTGATGTTTCTTAGCCTGACAAATAATATTTGCTGTGTCAGCTTAATTATAACATTAACAGAGGGAATATACCTCTAAATATAATTATACTGTCTAAATGTGTTTCCTCTGATGAATCTATGTACTTATCTTATTTCAATTTCTATGAAAGCAGGGCATTTCTGAGATCATAAGGGTAAAGCACGATTTGCCATGCTTTTTTATAGTATGTCAAATTGTCCTACGGGCCACATGTATTTTAACGAACATTGCACATGGAGAATGCTACTGTTTTAACACTCCTAACTCACAAATAACTTCTTTCTGTGAAGCCAAGTGGAGAACTTTCTACCAGTTTCCTAAACCTAGGAATGTGTCCATAGTCCACTGATGCTTAATTATGTAATGTTAGGACAATGAAGTGTGTTTCCTGTCTGTAATATGTCACTTTGACAATAGAATATACTGACTGATGCCTATGTGTGACCTTGACCTGGAGGTACAAGTCTTGCAAGGGACAAGCTGCCTTGATACAGTGAATGTTGAAGAAAAATGACATAATATCTATGAACTCTTCAGTATGACCAGCTTGACCTTTGCAGTAGGGGGGTCTATGTCTTGCATGTAGACATGCACACAAGTTATTGAATGCTTGTGCAAAGTTATCTGAATATCCATCCATGCATAAAAATGTTATAAAGACCTGACAAAAAATGACCTTGCATCTTTGGCCCCTAAGTGTGACCTTAATTTTATCATTTGTTCAAAGTTATTTTGAAAACAGACCATGCTTGAAAGTTCTAGGCCAAACACAATTTTCGAACAAAACAACAACAACACACAAACGGAAGAAGTCGGACTACACATATAGACAGGGGTAACACTACATGTCCACATATCAAATCTGGCATTAAAACACTTCAATATCTTCTCCTTTATATAAAGTCAAACCATTTAAGTTATTGTCCATCTCTTACCTCATTTTTGATAATGTTGCCCACCCCTGGTAAAATGGACTGATCCAACAGAACATCACAGACAAGTCTATGTTGCTGTTCCTTCACAAGTGCCACAGCTCGAGGAAAGTTGAACACTGGTGAACAGATGTCAAGGTCATTCAAGGTTTCATACTTCTTTCTACATGGTGCTGCAGGCCTGCAATGTACAGGTTAGAAATATTTTGTCTGCAAGGAACAACCTTTCCTTCATTCATGAAAGATTAATACCTGTTTTATGATCTAATAGATATATAAAAAGATCAAAGAACAAGAGCTGTCTCCATAGGATGACACATGCCCCTGATGGCACTTTGAATGAATAGTTATGGCCGATGTTAGAGTTTAGGACCTTTGACCTACGGAGCTGGGTCTTGCGCGTGACACGTCGTCTTACTGTGTCACACATTCATGCGTAGTTATTTTAAAATCCATGCATGAATGACAAAGATATGGACCAGACACGCCCATCAATGCACTATCATGAAAAATGACCTTTAACGTCTAAGTGTGACCTTGACCTCTGAGCTACGGACCTGGGTCTTGCGCACGACACGTCGTCTTACTGTGGTACACATTCATGCCAAGTTATTTGAAAATCCATCCATGGATGACAAAGATATGGACCGGACACGCCCATCAATGCACTATCCTTTAACGTCTAAGTGTGACCTTGACCTTTGAGCTACGGACCTGGGTCTTGCGCGCGACACGTCGTCTTACTGTGGTACACATTCATGCCAAGTTATTTGAAAATCCATCCATGGATGACAAAGATATGGACCGGACATGCCCATCAATGCACTATCCTTTAAAGTCTAAGTGTGACCTTGACCTTTGAGCTACGGACCTGGGTCTTGCGCGCAACACGTCGTCTTACTGTAGTACACATTCATGCCAAGTTATTTGAAAATCCATCCATCGATGACAAAGATATGGACCGGACACGCCCATCAATGCACTATCCTTTAATGTCTAAGTGTGACCTTGACCTTTGAGCTACAGACCTGGGTCTTGCGCGCGACACGTCGTCTTACTGTGGTACACATTCATGCCAAGTTATTTGAAAATCCATCCATCGATGACAAAGATATGGACCGGACACGAAAATTGCGGACAGACTGACAGACCGACAGACGGTTCAAAAACTATATGCCTCCCTTCGGGGGCATAAAAACTATTTCATTTAAATTATTTCTAGCAAGATTAAGATTTAAATGAAAAGCTCTAAATACAGACTTGCCACATGGAAATATGACACTGAGTATCTTAAAAGTGGATGCCTTTAGATGTACATCACATTATCAAAATTTTTAGACAGATACCATGTCTAAATAAATATACCAAAGTCGTAAATCTGTATGAATGTCTGTATGAATTTTTTTTAGAAAGATAAAAAGTACCTGTAACACTTTTTAACCTCACAATTTACAGCATGAGAGCCTGTCTACATATTTTTACAGACTACACAAAACCTACAGGTTTCTTTTTACTGGGTAGGAAGGGGGCCCCAGACCTGTGATTTGGACAAAAATAGCCCTGTATTTTATTTGGGCAAAGAAGAATAAAACAAGAGGTGTTGAATGACAGTGTGCTTGATTTTTTGAAGCCTTCCCCCTAATACTAACCTATAAACAAAAGCTCTAGCAAAATTTTCTAAAATGAAAAAGGGACATTACTTTGCTAAAATGTAAACCAGTTTTGAAACTTGCCAAGAAACTTGCCATTCGAGGTCATCCCATGATGCTGAAAACTTTGGACAATCTGAAAACATTTGGTCAAGTAATTCCCAAGAAAAATACTCACGTCATGCAAAACTGTCACGAATTTCTAGGTTAAAAAGGGGCATAATTTTGACAAAATAAAAGCTAGGATGTCATCTAATAATGCCAAATACATGTGTGAAGTTGAAAGCATTTTGCTAAGTAGTTCTTCAGAAACCTGCTTACTTGTAAAACTTTTGTGATGCAAACCCTGATGAAAGGGTGATTACAAGCACTCTACTATTTGAAGAACGCTCTACTATTTGAAGAAATTCAAATAGTCAAGCTAAATATCTGACAAAAGTCACTTTTTGTGGAGAAAGAAATTTTCTCAGAGGATCTGGGCTATAAATAGTCTCTATTGTAGGAAAAGGCATTGTCCAAGAGCTGACCGAGTCATGTACTAAGCATAATTTACAATTTCTTACTATAATTAATGTTTTCAAACATTTAACTCGTGTGAATGTGGAAGCAGTTCAAGGTTATAAACCTGTTTTGAGACTGGTTTTAAAACACAACCTCTCAATCAACCAGTCAACCACTTATAACTTATGACCATGTCTATTTAATTTCTAACTAAAACAAACAGTCACTAAGATGCTGTGAGCTGAGATGACTGGTTTGCTCAACAATATAAACACCTACCTGACATCCACTGAAGTTTTCTTGAAGGTTAGAAGATCTTCCGACATCTGTAGTTCAAGGGAGGCTGTTTCAGCGTTCCCACCTAGATCATTGTCTACCTTCTCATTGTTGATAAATGACTGACCAGCCATCAGAAAATGCACTCTGTAATCAAATAACTTATCATAGTGTATCAAGAGAGATAAATCTATCATTTACATTCTAAGTCTCTTCTACAGAGTTGTCCTTCTTTAACCTTTATCTCATTGTCTGATCCATCATTCAATTTGGACAATACTATTTAATAATTGAAGGGGTTTTCACTGAAAATTTACTAACTGAATAGTGAACAGTGCAGACAATCTGCACTGGTGGCTAAGGCATAACCACTAGCAGTCAACAGGCTAAAGGTTAAAACACAAATCTTGAGTTCTTTTTTTTTTTTATTTCATTTGCTTTTGTTTCTTCAAAATGAGACAGCAAAACACAAACCTGATTAAAATCATTTACACAAAAAAACAACATACTACGCATTAGATTGTGTACTTAAAGTGCAGCAAAGACTTTACATTGTTATCTACTTGATGTGAATCACACACTTTATTTACACTTGTATATTTAAACTTTCAATACCATTTCTAAGAATGAAGTCATTCTATTTCTAGATTATTTCTCATAAGACTGCTATTTTTCCTGGAAATTAGAACAATGGAAAGGACAAACTCTTAATCATTCCCTGGAATTTCTTAGTGCAGTATTAATGAAAATGTAACATCGCTAGAAATTGTAACATTAATTGTGCTGAAGACATAGGTAGGAAGGTCCCGAGAGAAAATTTATTTTATGTTTTTCGGTAAATCACTGAAATAGTAGAGTGAAATATGTTTGTAATTTTCAGTGGAAAATATTAAATATATTTTTTACTGGTAAGAAACTATAAAATGAGTAAATTTAGTCAAAACATGAATTAAATCTGTTTGTATTACATGTAAGATAAAAATATCTTTCACTCATGAGCACCACATCTTACACTTTCACTCATGGCTATGCTACTCGTCAAAATATTGCATCTAGTGTTCACTTGTGAAAGATATTTCAACCTTATACTGAAACATGTAGTATAAAAATTATTTTTTTTTGTGTAAATTTCTGGAATTACATTTTCAAACAGGGAAAAATAATATTTCAAACTACTCAATTATAGATTGGGAAGTCATAGACACTTCTGCTCTATGCAAGGAAGTAAAAGATACAATTTCCAGGGCAATCGTCATTTATAAAAGAGATAGTACCAATTTTTTTCAAAACATAGGTAGGAAATTAAAAAGCTTTGAAATGCAAGCAAATGTCCATATATTTCTCAAAAAATAGATATATTTACAACATCTTAACCAGAAGTGTAGTTATGAGCATTTAATAATTTCATATTAAAGAAAATTTTGTGATCAAGGAAATGTAACTATTCTGGACATGTAGAGCAGAAACATCAAAAGGACATAATATATAAAGGATATTTTCTATTTGGGTGTATTTCATTGTACATTCAACAGTGATCTGGATTGCTAAACAATGACCCATAAACTGTTCGCTAAAAATATAGAACATCTGGAACAGTCTGAAGACCTTCAAATACATGCTGTAACAGAATCATGTAAATATTTAAGCTCTGACCGAGGATCGATCCCAGGACCTCTCACACAAAAGGCAGACACTACCATTTCGCTTTAACAGCAGTATATATTGCTAAGCAGTGTAAGTGCAGCCTTATGCTCTACCAATTACGTAACAATTTTGTGACAATAACGTGTTCGTCAGTCTATTTAAAGGATAATGTCCCGCCAAATACTAAATTTCATGGGATTCACGGCTAAGCCGTGAGCTATGACTATTGTCATTTTCACGGGAATCACGATATAACCGGGAAATCTAACTACTTTGGCGCGAATTTAAATTGACAATTTGAGGCCCATTATAGTGGTTTTGGGGATAAAAACATAAATTACTGAAGTTTATAAAATATCAACTTTCTTATTACTGAACAGAATTTAATGAAATTTACATGGAAATTTAAGTTATGAAATACAGAAAAACATGAGAGGTATTTCATGCGTGAAATCTGACATTTACCTCAATAACTCAAAAATTTACAAAAAGATGATGCAATACCTGCATTTACACTACAGATAAAATAAGGCCCGTATGTCAATTTGTGACATATATTCATACGCCGATTTTGGAAAAACGGCCGTATCATGTGATGGCAGGTGCGTTCGTCCATCTGTCTGTATATTATATTTGTTGTCCGGAGCCTCTATAACCATTCAGGGATTTAACTTCAGACTTTGCATATAGGTACATGGCGATAAGCCATATGCAGAGTGCATGAAAAAAGTCGATAGATAAAGGTAAAGGTCATCAATGGAGCTCAAATATGTCCCTCATAGCTCGTGTCCGGAGAAGTACTTAATAACTATTCAATGTATTGACTTTATCTTGGCATAAATGTATATGGCTATAAGACGGTGTGCAGGGCGCATGAACCAGGTTGGTAGGTCAAAGGTCAGTCAATGCCAAATGTAGCTAAAAGGTAAATTTGTACTTATTTAGTGTATGGAGCATAACTTATTAACCATTAAAGGTATTGACTTTGATCTTAGCATATAGGTTGTTGATATGAGACAATGTGCAGAGTCTAAGAACCAGATCTGTAGGTCGAAGGTCAAAGTCTCAGCAAGGTCAAACTGCAATCATATTGTTTGTCCAGAGCATAATTTGATAACTATTTAAAGTATTTTCAAATGATTTTTGAATCGCACAGTAGTTCAGGTGACTCCTGTTATCGCAAGAAACATTTGAACTTTATTGCGCATTAGTCAAAAAATGATTTACACGAAGGTTACCGAGCCAAAAATTTCTAAATGTAAATTGTATACTATATGTTCGTATCAATTTTTCATTCAAGAAAGGATGCCGTAATATGTTGTTAGGTTGAAAATAATATTATCACGAAACAACATCCAAGTTTACTTTACAGTGTGAAATAATTCTTTTCCTAAATCAAATAAACATATTTTACCAGCGTTCTGCGTTTTCAGTCAAAACGGCTAAATGGGTTTTTCAATGTCTAAGTTTAAATTGCGGACAAGAAAACATATGTTTGTCATGTACTAGTAATTTATATTACAATACACCTTTTTCAAATGTTACCAAGATTATATGAGCTTACCACCTATGATTCATGTGGGGAAGTTGGCAGTTACTTGCGGAGAACAGGTTTGTTCTGGTACAGAATCCAGCAACACTAGTTCAGTTAATTGCCTGCCGTTACATAACTGAAATACTGTTGGAAAAAGGCGTTAAACCAAAAAAAAAAATAAAAAATCAATGCAATATTTGATTTTTCGTATGAGCTATACTGTGTCTTAAGGTATGCGGTCCACAAAAAAAAGCAACTTCTATTTAACAGTGCTATTAAAATATACTAAATATTGACGCCCGGTAAGCTCATATAATTTTGGTATCATTTAAAAGTGTATTGTGATATAAATTACTTTTACATGACAAAGTATGTTTTAGTTTTTACTTTATAGTTTTCAATGATGCTTCAACAGAAATCCAATTATTACAGTGTAAGAAATCCAATTATTACAGTATAAGATTTATCATTTCGCAGTCAAAAACATGACTGTAGTGATTCGTGCATATTATTACGTTCATCTTATTTACTGATTCTAGTTTTGAAGACTCAATTTTCAAATGATACCAAAGACATATAGGGTCACCAGGCATCGAAATGTTATCTATTTGTGGATCGGGCAACATAATGTCAATCATATGCACATCCGTACGTAACCTAGGGTAACGCTTTTGAGAGGCTGCGTACTTGGTACCTGGCTATTTCTACTGGATCTTTGTGCTGGTCCCTGTATTCATGTACGTTATGGCGGCTGTTAAAATATCTCGATTCCTTCAAACACAAATATTTTATTCTTTAGAGATTGTTTTCTTAGTTTTGAACTCCTAGTTTCTAGTACATGTATTTCATTGTCCTTTTGTCTTAAAAATGAGAGTGCCGGTTGTAATCGAATGGTGCCGCGAGGGCTGTTGTTCATTTCATTAACTCAATCAAACGGAGATGGGTGCGACGTTCCCTGCTTACGAAGGATCTCCTTGTACATTTTAGCTATCATAATAGCAGCCTTTAAGTGTCATGAACGCGCTCGTTGAGCTCAATAGGGAGAGCGCAGATCTACGGATCGCGGGGTCGTCAGTTCGATCCCCGAGCGGGCCATATGTTCTCTGTTACGATTTGATAAAAGACAGTGTGTCTGAAATCATTCTTCCTCCACCTCTGATTCATGTGGGGAGGTTGACAGTTACTTGCGAAGAATAGGTTTGTACTGGTACAGAATCCAGGAACACTGGTTAAGTTAATTGCTCGCCGTTACGTAACTGAAATGCAGTTGAAAAACGGCGTTAAGCCCAAAACAAACAAAATTTAAGTGCCTTGTGGAGGCCGTATAAGATTCTATGCTTTCTTGTCATCTGGGATCATAGATCTGTTCCTTCGCGAAGTGAGGTTGTTGCATATTTCAAGTGAATGCTTTTAATATTTTAGTCATACATTTAAGACTTATCTCATCCTACCAAGGGCTAAAGTTAAGTATTCGTTATAATTAAGATAATCCAAAACAAAAACATTTTTGACTATCAGAATTCAGTTACTATGCTTGCTAAAGGTTATAACTACCTTGATATAAATATCTTTTATTTGTATCACTTTTGAAAAAGAAATTCATTTTTGTCGAGCCAGCTTGCGGATGCGAAGACATAGTTATCCAAATGGCTGTTCGGTGTATGTGCGTGCGTGCGTGCGTCCTTCCGGATTTGTTTGTCCGGACCATATCTTTGACATTGTTTATATTTGGCATGAATGTTAACCTCAGTTTAGACGGAGTGTCATGCGCAAACACTAGGTTCCTATCTGAAAGGGCAATGTCACAGCTGGATGTCAAGGTTATGTCAGATATTGCCCGGCCCATAACTTTGACATGCATTGAGAAGTCGTGTTTATATTTGGCATAAATGTTTAACTCAATGTAACGGAGTGTCATGTGCAAACCAAAGGTTCCTATCTCAAAGGTCAAGGTCACAATAGGGGTCAAAAATCATTTTAGAGCTTGTCCAGGCCATAACTTTGGTAAGTATGGAGCTTTTATTTTTCTTTGGCATAAATGTTCACCTCTATGAGACGAAGTGTTGTGCGCAAACCTTGGGTCCCTATCTCAAAGGTGCAATCCCAGATCCCTCCTCCAAAGGTCAAGGTCTTACTTAGAGGTCAAAGGTTAAAACTTGGTACTGTTAGACCTTTTGACAACTGGCGGGCTCGACATGTTGCCCGTGGGCATCTAGTTAACATATACCATATCTCATTGCGAAGTAATGGTACTGCTGTGTAGTTTATTTCGAAATACTTTAGGAGCATAATTATAAGTTAACACAGTTGTATACAGCTTTGTACATTTAATGTTTGAAATAATTGCACTTATTGAATCAAGAAGGAAGTTATCATTAAAGCTTGGATTGTATAGATGTTAAACCTTTATAATATATAAAATATCGAGACAAGCTCGTGAACCGAAAGAAAATTAGCACATTCCATCCAGCTATTTCTGTTATAAAACGTGAATTTCAACAGTTGAAAATAAGCATTGTACTCTTTTAGAAGCACGGAAGAGTTGCTGTTGAAAATAAGCACCTATCCTTGTCATTCTTCCATTCACATACCCATTGCAGAGAAATTTCGTGTTTAGGTTTTTTTGACGTTTCATGCTTTTATGATAGATCTAACCCAAATCCTTTTTTATCATTTGTTTATAACTTGGTGTGTGTATTGAGAGGCGACCGCAATATTAGGAGTATCTAAGGTTTGATAATGAAATCTTGAAAGTATGAATTAAGTATACCCTTCAACAATGAACAATGTCATGAATATGAATAACAAAATGGTATTCTTTAATTCTGTTTTTTTTTTCATCTTAAAATGCACATTGTACAAAAACATTTCAGCGTTCTTCTTTACGTGAATAAAAGTTCGACATACCTTTCAAAGATGTTGTTATCTACTAGATTTCTTGTCTGTCAGAAAAGCAACGTAACGTCAAAGAAAACACCAATTACGCGGTGATACATTTTATGACAAGTCAGAGGCAAAGATTTAAGGAGCAGATTGTGTTCTTTTTAGGAGCACGGAAGAGTTGCTGTATGACGCAAGCTTCTGGTGCAATATTCTTATTATGTATCTGACAAGTATGGGTTAGAAAATTTTCTATTTAGTGCGAATGAATTGTTTTAACATTGGTGCAGAGAATGTGATAATTCATTCCAAATAGCCACATTGCACATCAATTATCATTAATCTCATACGAAAAACACATGGTTTACAACGTTTAACATTAAACTGTATAGTAAAATTAAATTGAAAGTCTTTTATAACGTATTGACATAGCTCTAATAGTGTTGTCAGAACATGTGCGTTGACGATAAAATAGAGAAGTCATCCTTCTAGTCTGTTGTTTTATTTTATTTTGTTTTACTTGTCCGACAGCCGAGCGAAAAATGATTTTATCGAAAGTTTAAACAATCTGCCAAAGTGTTAATCTTTTATACGAAGAACAAGTTTATCATAATTATCAATGTCTAGTCAAAAGTGCACCAGTGAATGAAGTAAGTCTGTATTTGTCATAGTGCAGGTTTGATGGATATAGAATTTTAGTTGACACCCGTTCTTCAGACTTAACTTTGGCAACGGCAGTTACAGAATTACAATTGTACTTAGTACTATATACACTACTGGCGGCTATTTCAGTACCTTCAATAACTATTGCGTAGTTTGCGCCTTTACCACCAACAATACAAACATGAGCTGCAAAGTAATAGAGTCCACTTTCAGGAACTGTGAATATTCCAGTATCACTGTCATAACCTTCACCTTCGTTCAGTATGACGGTATCAAAAACGATGACGTCATTTGTGTTTGCAGTCAATGAAGACGTACGGTGGGCGTTGAAGGCGATGTTTGGAGCTGATACGTTTTCTGTAAAAAAGTGAACATGCTTAATCTTATCTTTACCAATACAAGCATATGAAATTCTAATATATATTTGCTCAATTACGGACAAAATAATATGAATAAAGGCACCGCCTAGAATGGGGATTTATCTTTTATATATCTGTTTACAAAGAAACTATTCACCACTCAAAAGAAAGTGAAACTTCGCTCGAAACAGTGAAGTTTACATTTAGTGTCATCATACCTGTAACAGCGAATATCATACATTGCAAACTTTACAGGAAGTCGGTGTGACGGTGACGTTATTCGCCGCGTTCTCGCACTGGCCTTTTAGGATTTTTAACTCGACTTTTCGAAGAAAAAGTAGAGCTATTGCACTTGTCGCCGTTGGTTAAAGCTTTTTATAAAGTCAAATATCTCTGTTACTATCAAAGCTATTGACTTGAAACTTGAAATAATTATTTACTATCAAAGTCTACACCAAGAGAAACAATCCCCATAACTCTGAATAGAATTTTGATGGAGTTATGCCCCTTTTTGACTTAGAATTTTTGGTTAAAGTTTTTGATAAAGTCAAATATCTTTTATACTATCAAAGCTATTGGTCTGAAACTTAAAATAGTTATTTACTATCAAAGTCTACACCAGGAGAAACAATCTTCATAACTTTGAATTGAATTTTGATGGAGTTATGCCCCTTTTTAACTTAGAAATATTTGTTGAAGTTTTTGATAAAGTCAAATATCTCTGTTATTATCAAAGCTATTGACCTGAAACTTAAAATAGTTATTTACTAACAAAGTCTACACTAGGAGAAACAATCCCCCATAACTCTGATTTGAATTTTGACAGAGTTATGCCCCTTTTTAAGTTAGAATTTTTTGTTAAATTTTTTTATAAAGTCAAATATCTCTGTTACTATCAAAGCTGATGACTTGAAACTTAAAATAGTTATTCATTATCAAAGTCAACATCAAGAGAAACAAACTCGATAACTCTGATTGGAATTTTGACAGAGTTATGTCCCTGTTTAACTAAGATGTTTTGGTTTAAGTTTGATAAAGTTTTTACTGGCAAAGTTAGTTTTGAAGTAAAAAGTATATTTCTGGAGTTAGTTCTTCGCTTTATCTATTTCTTACTGGCAAAGCTCTAATTCAGAGTCAAGCACTGAGAAAAGTCGAGCGCACAGTCTTACGGACAGCTCTTGTTACGTTTGTTTGCACTCCACGTAGAAACTTCACGGCCTTTACACTTCCTTACCGTTTAAAAGGCGTTTTTCAGTTGCATTTACAGTTTTCATTACGATTGAGAAATAAAAGAATCATGTTGGCACGGTTTACAAATTTCTGTGACTGATTCAGGGTGTTCTGTTGTTCATGCAGACAACCAGTCTGCGGACTGTACATAAACCTGAACCGGAAAACATCGAAAACATTGCCTCAATATATGCAGACAACAAAGACGAATAACTATATACGGAAGTTACCGTCTCGGGCATTTTCATCCCTAAATATGAATTAAGGCACCGCCTAGCATGGGGATTTATCTTTTATATATCCACTTACAAACAATTATTCAACACTCAAAAGAAAGTGAAACTTCGCTCAAAACAGAAAGTTTACATTTAGTGTCATCATACCTCTTACAGCGAATATCATACTTTGCAAAAATTACGGGAAGCCGTGGTGGTGACGTCATTCACCGCGTTCTCGCTTTAGGATTTTTTTGTTTGTTTGCAGTCCACGCAGGAACTTGACGACCTTTACACTTTCTTATTGTTTTAAGAGTGTTTTTAGTTGCATGTACAGTTTTCATTACGAAAAGGAAGTTTTTGGCGCGGTTTACGAATTTCTGTGACTGATTCGGGGTGCTCTGATGTTCATGCAGACAACCAGTCTGCGATGTACACATAAACCGGGACCGGAAAACATCGAAAAAATTGCCTCACTATATGCAGACAACAAAGACAAATAACTATTTACGGACATTACCGTCTCGGGGATTTTCATCCCCTCTTAAGCTACAGTCACACATACGGATATGTCCGTGCGTTGAGGTATGGTGCGGATAGGATTAGTCTGTGGGTGTATAACTACGGAGCAGTACGTCTTAATACGGGAAAAATGGTGAGAAACGGGAAACAAACAAAACAATACAGGACTCAAATAGGTACGTATAGGTACGAGGTACTACGTTGAATTACATTTTACTGCGCCATGCAACTTGCCAAGCGCACGGACGGGTCTGCGGTAAACTACGTTCAACGGTTGAACTATGCTTTATACCCCAGTCACACATACGGCGCGGAAAGCTACGTCTAGCCACGGATAAAAACGTAGTAATCCGTATCGACCCGTATTGAAACGTACCTGAGACGTACCTTAATGTAGTAATCCGTATCAATTCGTACCAATTCGTACGGCTCAGGTACGGATCAATACGAGTTACTACGTTTCTATCCGTAGCTCGACGTAGCTATTTGCGCCGTATGTGTGACTGTGGTATAAGTACGAGCAGCCTCGGATAACTACGTTCAGCTACGGCGAGGTACGTAACAGCACGGATAACTACGTTTAAGTACGTTTAACTACGGATGAATAGGTTTCAGCCAAGTTGGACTAAAGTCACGCTCAAATGGCTACGGTTCGCTCAAACTTTTGTACATGTTCAAAAGTTGGAGAAACTTGCAAGTTTGGAATAGTTTTGAATACGTTTTGACCACGTTTTGGTACGGATTAATACGAATGACTACTCTGAGGTACGGCTCAGGTACGGATCGATACGAATTACTACGTTTCTGTCCGTAGCTAGACGTAGCTATCCGCGCCGTATGTGTGACTGGGGTATATACACGTTTACCTTTTTGGCCAGTTGTTATTGAATTGATAGTTTCTTTTGACGGTTATGGAAACTGGACATGTAACCGTTTTGTCAACCGTACATTTTGATTTGACTATATTGAAAAATTTAGTTTTCAGCAAATTAACCATTGACTTTACTGAAAAGTTTAATTACACTCGTCAGAGACATAAACTGCAAAAAGGTCTACAAACTTTAATGAAAATAACAAAACATGGTAAATTCAACATGACTTGGTTTTTTACGGAGAGTTTCTGTGATGTTGGATTATAAATGATATCGTAGCATATTTTTGACAGATTGTTTTTGATTTATTGTACAATATTCTTTATATACTGCATTCCTGCGAGGAAGATATGAAAAATATTCACCATGAGATATATGAATATCGAATGAGGTGTCAGTAACGGAATATATTTACCTTTAAATGCAGAGAACTTTTCCTCCATAGTATTCATAGTCTTCTTTATATCTTCTTGAAATTTTATGGCGTTATTTTCAGCATTTGTCACCCTTTTTGTCATGTCTGTCTTCGTTTTCTTCATCTCCTCTACGATTTGTTCAACTTTAATCTCCATCCGTATCACTTTTTCTAATAGTTTCTCTTCGAAGTCGAATTTTGAACACGCTGGCTCTTTAGCAGCCACCATCATACTTTTGTACTCGATGGTAGCAGCAAATATTAAAAGTATAAAAATATCCATTCTCACTGGAAATTCTTTGGAACAAATGCTGTAAAACTGATGGCAGTCTTTACACCGCAGGTATTTAAGTCAGACGAATTTCTTCGTCAATAAAAGTATATTGTTTTACTTTAAAATTGAACCTAGTTATTAATGTTTGAACAATGTGAAGATTATGAGAATGGTTATGAGACCTGTTAAGCGGTTTAAATTTCATATAGTTTTTGCAACTGACCTTTCCAAATCGGTACCTCAATATTTTCTTTTATTTGTCTGTTTAATCCTTGTTGATTATGTTTTACTTTGTATTATCATGATTATGCCTTATTATGTGTACTTCTATCACAAACAGATCTATACACACGCATGCGCATACACTTTTGATGGCTTTTATTTTTATTAAGGCTATGATCTCAATACCTGAGATATTGGATCTGTGTTCCATTTAGATGATATTACTTTGTGGCGATTCTAGTGCTATTACGTCAATTTGTAAACACGAATAACAAATTTCAGAGAGATACTCAATAAAGTTACGCATAGAAAATATAAACTTTAGTTTCTAGCTGAAATACCCATCAGTACATCTTTAGTGAAAGTTTACCATCATGGCAATTTAAAAGAATTAACATCCGGGGTTAATTGGTATGTATATTGCCAGCATAAACTGGAAATTTAGTTGGCACCAAATATTATAACATCCACAGTAAATACAAAATAATGAATAAAAAAACAACAATTTAATAACGTTCAGGATTTCAGAATTTGCTACAAAGGCAAATTATCAAGAAAATCTATTAAAGTTAAGAAGTATACCATAAGAATTTTAAGCAGTTAGTGTTTGCCATTAGTTTCAGGAAATGTTTTTCATAATTTATCTCATAAATATTTTGTTAACTAAATGTTTTAGTGTTTGTTTTCTGATATAAATTGATAACACGTTTTTGAAAGACTTTGTTGAAGGAGTGCGCAATGTTGAAAGGAAAGAGGTCCTTAAATTAAATTCACTATAAGGATGTGAAAAAGATATGTTTGCATATAGATATCAGTAATCAGAGTACTACTTAACATAAACGCTTATAAACATTATTGATATGGAGGATAAAACATATTAATTCTTGACTTTTTATAAAAATCGGTCCATAGATTTTGTTATATGACCACGACAATTTGCTGCGCTAACGTCAAAATTTGAAGAAAAAAAGAACAAACCTTTATTTCTTATGTCATGTCTCGATCTCAGACAATAGCTTTGACTAATGGCCGACTAGATATTCATTAATAAACAGTTATTGTATGATAAAGAAGTGAGTATCCAAGTTTACCTACCGGCTTCTTTGTTTCGATAAGGTCTATAAACTCCTTATAGACCACTTTAGAGCAATTACCAGACCTGTCGTACTTCTATTGTTTACACGAAAAACTTTATGACGAAAAATCCCAAGTACTTGTGGCGGGATTCGAACCCGGGACGCTCGGTGCTAGTCTAATGCTCTCAAACAATAGAGTGCACGCCCGCTTAGCTCAATAGGGAGAGCGCAGATCTACGGATCGTGGGTCGTGAGTTCGATCCTCGGGCGGGGCTTATGGTCTCCGTGACAATTTGATAAAAGATATTGTGAAATCATTCGTCCTCTGGTTCACGTGGGGGAGTTTGCAGCTACTTGCGGGGAACAGGTTTGTACTGGTACAGTTGAAAAAAGGCTTTAAACCCAAAACAAGTATAAAAATCGCATTCGAGCGATAAAGTCCGTACAATAATCCTTTGGAGGTATAGACTACAGCCAAAGCAGAGGAGACTGATTCTGCTCACCAGAGGTAATGTGAACAATGTGCCCCTAGCACAGATAATAGGAGAATAGCCCGCCCGCTTAGCTCAATGGGGGGGTGGTGGGGGGGGGGGGGGGGGGGGCGCAGATCTACGGATAGCGGGGTCGGGCGGGGCTTATGTTCTCCGTGACGATTTGATAAAAGACATTGTGTCTGAAATCATTCGCCCTCCACCTCTGACTCATGTGGGAAGTTGGAAGTTACTTGCAGAGAACAGGGTTGTGGTGGTACAGAATCCAGGAACACTAGTTAGGTTGACTGCCCGCCGTTACATGACTGAAATACTGTTGAAAAAACGACGTTAAACCCAAAACAAACAAAAACAAACAAACAAGAATAGTATAATTGTAGAATATTTTTGAATGAACTCAGAAACCCCAAAGTATGAGTAATAATAATAACACTAATGTAAGTTCGGGACGACCTTTTAAGACTGCCATACGCTACTAAACGACAATAGTTATGAAGGTAAATCCAGTCACTTTCAGGAACCTTTACATAACAGGCATGGTTCAAATGACTTTAAAATCCTAATATAGAATATGTTGAATAGACTGCTTAATTCTAAACTCCGAGATGGTTACTGTTTAGATTACACATAAAATTATCCAATTTACTTGATTAAAAGCTTAATAAATCTGTCAGAGGTACCGGTACTTTTTTTTTCTGATGAACTATATCCGTCCCTATTGATAAATAAATATCTGAGCACATCTGTATAGAAAGAGCATCACGATGTATACGCTGGTATAGGATAACGCATACTTTTTCATGATATAACGTCTATAGAACTAAGAGGAACTGGTTAGTGCTCAAGCAGATATTATCATGCGTAACGCTATTCCAGCATACCATATGTAAAAAGACTCCCTAAAATGAATATATTGTCCATCAATGTCATTAAATGTCCATGCTAGGGAATGTCAGCATTGTTTGATCAAGTTCCAGTCATTTCCTTTTAAATTATCCATTATGTTGATGTAAAATTTCGTATGTTTACGCTTTGCCACGGAACATGCTTATGTACAGCGCGTGAGAGTGAGAAATCTCTCTTTTAACTCACGTTTATTCTCCTAAAATCGACAAAATGCTAGAATATACAACACGAACTGTTTTAAACAGTTTAATTGCGCTGTTTTATACAAATATACGTTACGAAGGAAAACCCGGTTCAAGGTATAAAATATTCATTTGTTCAAAAGTGCACCTACGAATGAATTCCATCTGTAATTGTCGTAGTAAATGTCTGACGAACTTATTAAACTTTTAATCCACACTCGTTCTGCAAACTTTACTATGGCAACGGTGGTCACAGAACTACAACTGTAAACACTGTCATTATCATATTGTGAACTAGTTGCTATCTGATTATTTTCGACAATTATTGCGTATTGTACAGGCTTATTACCTCTGTTGCATACATGGGCTGCGAAGTAGTAAAGTCCGTTGTGTGGTGCCGTGAATATACCGGTAGCTGCGTTATAGCCTTCACCTTCGTTAAGTAAGACAGTATCAAAAATGACAATGCCATTCGTACTCACAGTGACTGACTTCGAAAGACGAACGTTGAAAGCCACGACTGGAACCGATGGTATCTCTGTAAAGAAGTAAACATACTCTTACTAATTGTCTTTCATTTACTTTCGTGAAAAGTTAAAGTATATTTTAATTTCAATGAGAAAATATAAAATGCATACCATGATGAGTTTAGCTGTAACAGTTATGATTTGTAGTATATAAACCTCTTTGTAAAGAAAATACAGATTTTTTTCTTTATTGCTTTGTCGAATCATGTTCTTTTATGTTATTTTGGATTTGTAAGTAAATTCTACACAGATTATTAAAGCTACTAGTAATTGACCTTTAATAAGTACGGTTTAAAGGACCTTCTGACAGATTTGATTAATTACCACAACAGCCTTCAAGCGTTGCATGGTTGTCGTAAAATGTCTCCCCGTAACTGGACTTACTGTTGTCTATCGAATGTTTATGTGTTATAAAGTTCTGCTTAAGCTGGTGCTAGGGGACGTCAGGGTTGTTGCCTATTTCTTAGCATCTCACGAATAGAATCATTCAAACCGATAATTTTAAAGATGTTATTGAATGCACCATAGTTGAAAACTGAGGGAAAACTCTGATGCGATTAGGGAAAATGAAGGGTCTATTCGTGCAAAACCTTAATCTTTGAAAATACAATTTCTAACAATTACAATTATTATGTCTCCCACCACACAGTGGTGTGGGAGACGTACTGGTTTACTCCAGTCTGTGTCTGTCACAAATCTTGTCCGCACTCTAAGTCAAAAATTTCTCTTTCAATCTTCACCAAACTTGAACAAAATGTGTTTGACCATAAATTGTCTGCCAAGTTCGATAACTAGCCAAATCTGCCTAGGCACTTCGGAATTATGGCCCTTGAATTACCGAAAATCGGCCGTTTTACTCTTGTCCGCGCTCTAAGTCAAACATTTCTCATCAGATCTTCACTAAACTTGAACAAAATGTGTTTGACCATAAGTCCTCGGCCAAGTTCGATAACTAGCCAAATCGGCTTACTAATAGGCACTTTGGAATTATGCCACTGAATGACCGAAAATCGGCCTTTTTACTCTTGTCCGCGCTCTAAGTTAAACACTTCTCATCCGATCTTCTCCAAACTTAAACAAAATGTGTTTGATCATAAGTTCTCGGCTAAGTTCGATAACTAGCCAAATTGGCCCGAGCTTCAGGTACTTCAGAATTACGGCCCTTCAATTACCCAAAATCAGCCTTTTTACTCTTCAAAGGTATATTTGTAGCGAGTAAACAGTATATAAAGACTGACTTGCTATTTAGATGATTAGGCAGTAGTGGGAGACATGTGTTTTTCTCAAAAGCAGCTCTAGTTTATCTAAGTACCTGAGGACTTGTAAACATGGCAAAAAATATATATATAATACACTTACTGAATGAATTGTCTTGCAATAATCAAAGCTGTTTGCATAGCGTCCGATGGAATTTTTTTTTCAATACAGCAGAAATAATTTTTCATAGATATTTTTTTCGAGAATTTACTTTTAACCAGGCAAAAATTTCTTTACAATGACACATACTATGAACCGGTGACATGTATAAGGAGTCACGTGATACATATTTGAATATACTGGCAGGAATTACTATTAAAATTTGTCTTTACTTAAACTAGCGATTTGTACTCGTTCTGCCAAATATACTAATCAATAAAGAAATCCGTTTTATTTTTATTTTTTCATTATTTTAAATTCTATTATACATACCCGCTAATCTAGTGGCCTTAAGTTTTTCCTGTGTATCCGCGACGACGCTTTTGATATCTTCCCGAAGATGGGTGGTATAATTTTCAACAGTTTCCACTCGCTGTGCTATCTCCGTAGTTGTAGACATCGCGCTGTCTTTGGTTTTCTTTATCTCCTCAACCATTTGTTCAACTTTAATCTCCATTCTTACTACTTTTGCTAATAGTTTCTCCTCGTAGTCAAATCTTGAACATGCTGGTTCATTTGCAGCTACTGTTCCAATGGTTGCCGTAACCATTAAAATATGGAGAGAGTGAAAGAGATGCATTTCCAGTTGTTTTGTTATCTGAAGCAAACAAATGATAGCGCATGTAAGCAAGTCTTTGCAAATGTTATTCTTACACTGTTTGAAATTAACAAGGACACATCTGCATTATTTGTTCGTCCACTTATTTAAGGATTTTGTACGCATAGACTTGCCCTTGTCCGTTTCGTCTGTCTGTCCCTCCGACAAAATATGCGTCGTCAATATGTCCAAAAGTATATGCGTAATAACATTTTATAGATATGTACTTGTTTTTTACCACATCTGTAGCCTAGCAGTCAGCCCAGGGTTAATATAATGAAACTGGGTGGGTTATCATGTCACGTGTCTACGGCGTGATATTCCAGTGAGGCAGCACTATAAAGTTGACGTGTGCATTCTCTTTATAATGAGACCCTTGAAATAGGAAGCATCGTTCAATCGTCTTTTATACCAGCTGTTTGTACATTACCAAAATTCTGCTATTCTTTTACAATGACAGAGAGTGATAGGTGAATTTAAGCTCCTGTATCCTATGCAAAGATCAATAAATAGGAATATTTTTGGCAGCAAACTCAAATTCTAGCAGTCATTTAAACATAATGTATTATACGACACGGATATATAAACATTCTCTCGTTAAAATAATTATTAATATGAGTCGTGCCATGGGAAAACCAACCTAGTAGCTTTGCGACCAGCATGGATCCAGACCAGCCTGCGCATCCGCGCAGTCTGGTCAGGATCCATGCTGTTCGCTAATGGTTTCTCTAATTGCTATAGGCTATGAAAGCGAACAGCATGGATGCGCAGGCTGGTCTGGACCCATGCTGGTCGCAAAGCCACTATGTTGGTTTTCCCATGGCACGGTTCAAATATCCGTTCAAAGTGTTCCTTCCAGGATATATAATCTCACTGTTTGCCTCAAGGTTTCTTGTCATTCTTCTTGCTTAATAAGCAAATGCTTTACTGGGGTTAGCTATTTAATATCTGCAGTGTATATTACTTCGAAAACATGTTTCTCATGCATGCCAAGAATTTAAACCCATGTTTTGTTTTGCTTTCATTAAAATACTTTATTAGTTTTGCCAGGAAATCTGGTTAGTAGATATTGTGATGAATGTTTCTGTTATAGTTAATGGGTTTTCTGTGGATACACATTCTACAAGGAGAAATCATAAAGATCATAGAAACGCGCTCATATGACTTCAAGAAAAAAGTTTTATATTCTTTTTCACTCTTTACATTGGTTGAAACGTTGCGTTTGTAATTTCGATAAATGATTTATCATTACTGTTACTGTAGAAAATAAACTATTATAAGGTATTTGACATTTGCCTATAAATTACAAATGTTAAAGTGAGTATTGTATTCCAAATGATGGCCGTATAAAATGGTATGAAAGTTTAATCGACTGCAGAAAAATACACAACAAAATCCATCAAACAAATATGTGACGTCGTCTTTGAAAACCGGTCCAGATGCGGCATGACGTAATATCGAGAAACGACGTTTAAAGTTGCGCCAAGTTTACGCGCGCAGCTTTCATACACATGTTTTAATTAGCAAAAGTTTGACCGTTAAAGTACGACTGCTTGTTACATGATTGATAACAGCCTACTACAGAAAGAATATTTAGACATCAGACCCGTAAAAAGATAGTGGTATTACGCCTGAGGCAAAATATTTCGTTCAAAATCAGTTGTTTCCCCTTCGCTATGTTTCCGGTTTCGGAATTTATCAAGGAAGCATGTGAAGTTTACTTTTGTTTAACTACCTTTTGTTCAACGATGAAGGGATCTGAGACTTGTAATTCTGTTTATTGATTTGGTAAGTACCGTTTATAAACAGTAGTTAATGAAGATTCTCTAATATTTTTGAAACTTTCACTGAAATAAGTCGGTCTTTTATCCGGAAGTGAATCCAAAACATACTGAGGGAAATTTATGAAATTTATCACGTGGCCACTAAACACAGATGATTTCACTATGTCTGTGTATTTAATATAAAATGGCCAGATGGGTTATCACAAAGATTATTGAAGGCAGGCAGCTTCTTACTCGAGGTGACCAGGATTCATCAAATTAGTTCATTGTCCATAGTAAGCATTATTCTGGAAAAATACAGTATACATCATGTACATGTAGCAATGATAATTAATAAATTTGATGCAGACTTATAGATGCCTGCCTGTGTCACATTTCTCGAAAAGTCCCCTCTCAAGTAGTAGCCAAGGTATTTTAAAAGTAAATATGCAGATGTCCGGTAACCGGACGCCTACCCTGCATTCTAGCTGTCCGGCAACAATACGACTAGCCTCTCCGCGAATGTTTTTCTAGCTGTTCGGCGATCTTTTTATATATGAATACTGTAAGGAAATAAATTTATTGTATCATTTTTTTGGCATAGGTTTGAATATTCACCTGTAAGGCGTATACAATATTTTAAAATTGATTACCGGACACCTAGAAAACCCATATAGGATTGAAATTTGGATAGGTTAGGCGTCCTGTTACCGGTTGGCTAGAACACCGGCTAGGTTTCTGGTTACCGGATGTCTAGACACTTCCATTTATAAAATGGTAACTCTTTTTGCTGTGGGTCTCGTAAGTCATGTTATTTCTGTCTGGTGACTACTCTCTTTCCATTATTGTTGATTCAGAATGTTTTGTAACAGGATATTTATTTTTTTTGGATAGTGGGAATTTATGCCATATAATGAAAATCGTTTTAATTTTGAAATTTTTGAGCCTTGCTGTGTGTAAAATAATTTATGATCCTTTAAAAAATAGATTCATAGTATAATAACTTTTATAGTATTTTGTGGTGAGTTAATGAAACCTTTCACAATCACATTATTAATTTAGTATTCATGAAGTTTTTGATTTTTTTTAGTGATGTTTACAGTACATGTAATGTATCTTCTTTCAGATAATATTCCTTGTTCCTTTGATGGTTCATTCCACTATACAGCTGGTTCATATACCCTACAACAGCCAGGAAATTGGTCTGTTTACTTTAAGATCCCAAGAAAATGTAACATTTTGGATGTGCTTTGAGGAATCAGGTAAGTAACATGCAGCTAATGGCTCTTATTAAAATTTTAATGCAATATATTATTTATTTATACCTTTGTCATGTGTCTGTCTAGGTTTTGTTGGAGCTAATTCAAAATAAGTCTACTTCTATACTAATGATTTGTACAATGTATGTACATGTACTATGACTATTAAATGGCTTAAACTGACAAAACTGGCATTATTGAAATTTAATTTCAACAATCTTGTTTTGAGGAGGATCAGTTGGTGTAAAGTATTCATTACTTTGGCTATTAGCCTGAGAAAAGTCTGTGGCACTCAATAAGTACATGGATAATTTGAATGCTTAACACAACATGTACATGTGTATAAGTTGATATCTCATTAACTTGTAGAATATAGTTCTAAATAATAGGAATTTTAATTAAGTATTCAAAGTAAATCAATTAATTGTAATTTAGTTTAATTGTAATGTGATTATTTTCAAATTTAATTAACCCATTCTTGACTTAGACATTGTGATGTGATTGAATTTTTTTACCAGTTTTATTGCACCAAGAATATAGATTAGAATCAGGGCCCACACTGGGCTGAAAAAAGTTGGAGCCACCTTTTTTCTCGGGAACGGTAGGGAGGGTGCTGGAAAGATTTCCCTTCCCGCGGCGCGTTGAAAATTTTTGTTACTTCCCATAAGCAAATGGTGATATTCTAGCTATATAGGGGGACTTTTGAATGAAAGTGGGTATACCTCTAAAGCAAGTTTTGTATTTTAAAATGTTTTTGGATGTTTGAAGCAACCTGTCTGAAATATTTTTCCATTACAGCTTCTTTTTGTTGTGGGCCTACTATGTAAATGCATACCTAACTTTTAAAGACATTCAAAAAACTTGGCAAACACCTTTACTAATTACTTACTAAGATCACAGACACGGGTCCAGTGTATTTTTTTTTTTTTTGATTAATATAAAAAAACAACCTTTTTTCACACAAATATGCTTTCTATATGTTAGTCATTTTTTGTCATCATTTTTTTTTCATTTGACTAACATATAAAAAGTATATTTGTGTGAAAAAAAAAGGATTTTTATATTAAACAAAAAATACACTGGACCCGTGCCTGTGATTAAGATACTGTCTGACGGTGGCGACAATGTTAAAAAATTCATCAAACCATTCATTATTTTGCCGATTTATTTATTAGTTATTTGATCCATGGAAATTAAAGGCATCAATCATTTAATCTGCCGTAATGACAACAAAACAAAAAGATTATCTTAACCCGATAATCGGTTGCTAATTGATTGCAAATTGCATCTTCTCGCGTGTCAAGATGTTTATTACACATTGTTATATGTAAAAATGAAGACTGGGTATACTATCCCGAAATAAGTTAATTTTATAAGGTAAAATTATCGGAACCAGTCAACTGTTTTTTAACATAATTTCTCGGAGGTTACGATTTAGAACGCCTGAAACAAAATGGCGGTCCAAATTACGAACATTTTTTCATTTTCGCCACTCGCGATTTTTCTTCGCCACTTTCATCGCAGATTCGCCAAATGGCTCGAGTGGCGAACGACAGCGTGGGCCCTGAGAATGAAGACTGTAAAGGTTCCTGAGATACATGAAGATAACAAATACTTTTACTAAAGACTTTTAAATCTTTTTTCAGGAAGGCAAGTGTTTCCTCTTGTTTATGAAACAACTCAGTTGGTTAAGGGCAGACAACTTGTGAGCATGGTACATCACTACCTGTATTGGTATTCCATTTTGACAATGCTGCTAGCTAGAATAGAAATAACATCTTGCTGTGGTACGGCCTGTGGAGACTTTTACTAGGTAACAACCATTTTTGATAGCTGTTAAAACAGTGTATACTTTTAACCCATAGGCTACATGAGGCAGCTATGTCTGTCTTTGCTACCAGTGCAGATCAATATCAACCTGCACATCTGTGCAGTCTGATCATGATCTGCAGTGTTTGATACTTAGCAAATTTTCTTTGAGAACCCCCTATAAGCTATAAATGGTACTGTCTCTATTTAAAGATGGAGTAGTCAATTTTACAAATTTAGCAGGTTAAGGATTAACCCAATAAATGCAAAAAATGTTTTTTTAGAACATCCTATTTGCAGTAATCAAAATCTACAAACAAAGTACATTTTACATACTGACAGCACGCTGTTGTCAGTCTGTTTGTCAATATTTTAGAGCATTGGTTGTAAGAAATTAAAGAATCATCTATTATCAAATAGTGATAACTCTGCTTTTATTAAATAAAGAGACTCCTAGGTTAATTATTTAAAATAATATGTTTTACTTATTTGTTACAGGATATCACAGATCGATTGAATATTCAACAATGATCACAGACCATGCAAAGTTTGAATCTGACTTGCACTTTTGAATTTAGAAGAATCTGTGGAGGAGGGTGAATGCTGAGACCTTTAATAATACATGATATTGCTGACACAGTGTGTCAGTCATCAAAGAAAGGTCATAACACTGCACAGTTGGTCAACAATGATTTAAATCCTGTCACATTCTACCAGTGGAGAAATATCTTATCGCAATATTTTAAACTTTTGAAGAAGTTAACCAAGTATTACCACTTTATCATGTCTGCAGAAACACCTGGATTGTTAGTGTTAAAAGTGACAGTCCAGTTAACTTACTAAAATCTACTTCCCCTTGCCAAACGAATATTATTGACATGGAATGACACAAGCCTGACAATGGTACCTGTATGAACTCATAAGTGAATAGTATTTGTCTGAAAAGTCAAAGGATTCTGTTTGTCCCAAACCACTTCAACTGAAACTGAAATTGTGGTTGGTGAGGATTTTCCTGAGAACTGAAAAAAGGAAGTGAATGTAAAAGATAGAAATTGTTGTTGAATTCAAACGTTTTAATATACAACACTTTAGCCTGTTTTGCTGTTCATAAACATCAAGTAAAGGTTGTAGCAGTGAAACCTTCATCAAAAGTTAAGCTGTTGTGTTAATTATTAAAGTATTTTTAGAAAAAGGAATTTAGTATGTATGTTGCCATGGTAACATAATTCAAATTATATTTCATTGAAACTATAGATTTGTATTTCAATAAGGGATCTACAGTATATAATGTAATGGTAAAAGAATGTTCACTTTCTTGTATTGTCAGTTATAACTAGCCAGTGAAAATACAGATTATGAGGAAAGGGATGACTGAAATGTTTATTCTTACATAACTACTTTTGTTACGGAACATGGCTGTTTTAAAGTTTTTATGTGAAATATTCAGATTTCTTTCCTGAATTCTTATACTTTCAAATATTTAACTTATTAGAGATACCTTTTTAAAATAAGCTCTTGTTTTTAAGTATTATTGTAGGAAAAGGGAATTTAAAACATGTGTCGCCATGGTAACACAATTTTCTAGAAAATATGGAACAATTTTAATTAGCTGTACTTTCTAGTATTCTACTTTAAAATAAGCATAAACAATAAAACAAATCACTGGTATATATGTTTCATTTATTTCAAAATAGTTATTTATTACCAGCAGGTAAAAGGCAAGTTATGAAGAAACAATGACAGAAATGTCTTATTCTTATAGTTATTACTCATGTTACAAAGGTTCTTTTTTTCCAAAGTAGTCATTTAGCATCAGCATGTAAAAGACAAGTTAAGAAGAAACAATGACAAATCTATTTTATTCTTATGGTTATTACCCATGTTACAAAAACTGTCATAAAACCAAACATTCTTAATATTTTCATGGGAAATTTTCAGTTTATTTTTGTAAATACATATGCCTTAAAATATTTTACTTTTTAAAATCCTTATTTCAAGCTAACGTGTTTTTTCTAAAGTTTTATCATAGAAAAGGGATTTTAATATATTTGTTGCCATGGTAACACAATTTTAGAAATATTTGATAGAAATTGTAGATTTTAATTGATTATCATTTTGTGTATTAAGAAGGGATCTTACTTATATCATGCAATTGTAACAAAAGATAAATGTATTTCAGAATTGTTAACCATTGTAGGGATAATACACGTTTTTTTGTGTATTAACGTCTGCAGAAGCCCGCGGGATTGTTTGTGACCGAGACCGAAGGTCGAGGTCACAAACATATCCCAAGGGCTTCTGCAGATGTTAATACACAAAACAAACGTGTATTGTCGCTATTCTTGCATAAAAATATATTTCACGACGATTTATGTATTGTTTTCATACGTGATGACTTGACGATTCCGGTACATTTTTTATTTACCATTCCAGTTGTTCTTGGAAACGGTAAACATGTTTTAAATATCCGTATCCAGGGCAAATAAGGAAATAAACAGCGCTATCAAAAGCACCTCCTGAAGGTTTTTAAGCGATTTTTTATCTCTCATTATTACAAACATAAAATTACCAATAATTGTTCATATCATTACACAATTTGGTGGACTCGATCACAATTTCAAGAATAATAACTTTGCATTCGAGTTATATTGAGTACGGACACGCAGTTGGAGTACGGATAAGTACGAACGTAGTGTCAAGTTTCCAAGCTGTTTATATAAATTCTTCGAGAAATTAGATAAAAACATACCGACTGATACTTACCAAAATCATAAATATAATACCTAAAAACGAACAATAGCACAAGTTACACGCGATACTTATTTATTCACAGTTATTTACAATAACTGAACAGACGCTTTGTAAAGGGAGTGAACTCTAAGAGAATCTAGGGCGTACATTGATGGGGGCAGTACGTTTGGGGTTGGAAACAGATACAGCTAAACATACTATGGATTACATTGTATTTATAATGCTACAAGATGAGGTTGTTAAGGAAGAAACAAGACGCAGATGCCAAATATCAGTGTGCGTAAAAATACATACATATATCCCTGGCAAAGCATTTCAAAAATAAAAATCGGGTATTAACAGCACGTGAATTGCCTTGTTTGCACACGATTTTTCTCCCGTTAATACATGGGCGGATCCAGTGAAAAAAGTAGTTTTTATGCAAGAATACCAGTATGTGAGAAATAAACTAGAAAGAAAGGATAACTGAAATGTACTGTTTTTATTTTTAATATCTATGTTACAAAATCTGTCATAAAATTGACAATTTTGAAGATTTTCATCTGAAATTTCCAGGATTTATTTCTGAATGAATATACTTTCTAAATATGCAAAAACCTGAAAATGTCAAAATTCCTCATCTGGACCCATTTTTTCAGTCATGGTCACATTATTATGTACATTGTTTTTAAATGATTAGTGAAAAGTTCACGTACTTGTATTCTAAAATGAAAAAATATCTATAAACAGATTAATGCATACAAAATACAAGTAAGAGAGACAGCATGAGGAGAAAGTGTATTGTGTAAAAACCATCAGTCTGCCTTGCTTAATTTTTAAATTATCTATCTTTAATCAGTAAGTCGTCCTTATCATAACTCTAAAAATGCTGAAGAGTATTTATTCAAACTTCATAAAAATATTTAAATCATTTAAGTTCATAACTCTACTTAGTTTACTTTTTGAATACTGTCCCTGTATTAAATTTACTCACAACAGAATAATTACAAAACTATCAGAGATATTTTATTCACAGAGAAGACCTTGCTTGTTTTGGAATTATCTGCCTATATTAAATTAATTTGTACGGGCGTTAACTCTAAAAGAGCTGAAATGAGTTCAGTCAAACTACATACAAAATAGAGCACATAAGGGTAAAAATTTGCTGTGTCGAAGAATTGTAACTGTACCATATTGTGTGCAAGATCTATAACTCTATCGTGTTTACTTTTTTATTCATTTCCCTTTATTATTTTTATCAGGAAACTCAAAATATATCAGAGGGATAATTAAACTTTAAGACAATAACAGAGGACATTGAGAGGAAGTGCAGTGTACAAGAAAAATAACCCTGTGACGCTCATTGTTTTAATTATCCACTTTTATCATATTTATTTATACCACTTATATCCGGAGAATAACTCAAAATCTATTTGAGGAATTTGTTTAACTTGCAAACAATAACAGAGACATTTAAGGAAATGCAATGAGATCTGTAATTCTGCTGAGCTTACTGTTTGAATGATCTTCCTTAATTAAGTCGAGCATAACTCAAACGAAATTTTGAAAAGATGATTGTCTAATGTTTCTATTATCTTTGTATCATCATCGTCATAAAGATTTCTCCAGTGGTTTCGTTTGCATAACGCACAATAACAGGTGGCATTTAAGAGGAAGTACATTGCAGAAGAACTTATTAAACTCTACATCTCCTTATTTTGAATTATGTCCCTTAATTTATCGGGAACATAAGTAAAACAGTTCAAAGGATTAAGTTGACATTTCAAACAATGACAGAGCACACTGAGAAGAAATGTATTGCGTATGAATCATGACTATTTCGTTAGCCTTTACGTAATTATCATTCTTTATCATTTTAGTTCAACCTGGCTTTTGTTGATAATGAACTTTCATACACGGGCATTTTTACGCAATGTCTTCAGTTGTATGCTATTACATGGCAATTAAACATTAAAATTGTGTTTATTCTACAAGATCGTTCGAGTATTTTATATCCTTTGTTTTCGGTTCCTTCCTGTTGATTTTGTAATACCCTTTTACTGGACTGTTAAATGAGAAAACCAACTTAGTGCATTTGCGACCAGCATGGATCCAGACCAGCCTGCGCATCCGCACAGTCTGGTCGGGATTCATGCTGTTCGCTAACAGTATGAGCAGGCAGGTTTGGATCCATGCTGGTCGCAAAAGCAGTATGTTGGTTTTCGCATGATGCGGCTCAAATAAGTATAGTTATTATTTATTGGTTAATATGACGCTGTACTAACCTTTTTTCTCTTTTGGGCAAGAAAGCAGAAGTATTTGCATCTTCCTTATTTATAAGGCTATCCTTAATTCCCATTTTCAGGTTTGATCATATAAATCGTCCATTTCCAACATGGAGTCAGGGTGGAATCCACGTGCAGGGCAACCGAACTGTACAGATCAGATATTAAAATTAGTTATCAAAGTAAACGACTCTCTCTTGTTTGTAGCAAAGTCAACATCGGGCAGATGATGTTCTAAATTTGCCGCAGAATGCATTTGTGAAAAAAATGGTGGATTTTGAAGAGAAATCGAAAACGGAAATTGAGAAATTGAAGACAGAAAATGAAAAATTGACCAGAGATAAAAACTATTTCGAAGAACGCCTCAAAGTACTAGAAAAAGCAAATAGGTACATATGTACAAGTGGTAAAAAATAAAACCTCGATAACTAGGAGATACATTACAAATATACATACGCACACAGAAAGCCCTGATACTTCAAATAACTGCTAACTTGTTGAGAACTGACTGAAAACGCATTACATAAAATGACACTGGGTTTTGTTTAAAATATTGATTATGAACGAACAAATATATATTTCATGATATATTACCAATATTAAAGGTTTATTAGATCCATATTTCATATTTTAAAACATGAACAATTACTTTAAATAGTTTATGTATACATAAAATGAACAAGTTTATGTGTCCCAACAGTACTATGCATTATAATAGTACAGACTGTGTACATGTGTAGATAAACACAATATGAATGTGTACTACAATTTAACTGGCTGTTTTTTAACAATCCTCTGTTACAGCATAGCATCTAATTATGAATGTAACTCTATATGCAAACTTAATTGATATAATTAGTAAAGTTAAAAACATTTGATGAGGATGTTAATATTTTGAAGTAAATATCTAACGATATAATATTAGAGAAAGATGGCCATTGGATATCTTTAAAATGTTTCTTAAATAAACTGTTTACATTTTGTTTAAGGTACTGCATGGCATAGTTCTGCCGTATTTAATAATTTTTTAACGTAAACAAGATAATATCTATCTACCAAATTCAGAATGTTGTTATTATTGAAGATAACAGAAAATAGTCAGATAGAAATATCTTAATATTTTTTCAAGGAGTAAGGAAGGATTAGATACAGGAAGTTCAACGCAACAAACTAAAGAAACTCCACAGGTAATATTTACATGATTTTTGATACAAAATGTATATCTAATCATTTAAATATTAATGTATCTGTTATTATTTCGCTTGGTTGTGTGCTATGCTACCAAAGAACTTTCTTATTAATTTGTCAGAGTGTTTTACAGTAAGTGAAAGTACGCTCATGTTTAAATAGCCATGGAAAACAATGCCATGAACAATGAAATATACTATAAGTATAAAACGCATTACAAAATTTAAAATACTGAAGAAAGTTTAATTTTGACAACAAACAGCAACAAAGTGTAATAAGCAAGTTTATTAGAACACATTTAGATATAATTGTAATAAATCAGTACGTATAATAGAAGTAATCTTGCCCCGATCTTATAATTCTTTAAACTGAGTAGACATAAAAAAATGTTATATAACCGAATAAAATGTATTCAGGAAAGTTTACAACTATCAGACGACAAACAAAGTGACGCAAAAGATGAAATGTTGAGAAAGCAAGCAAACGAAATGGAAGAAAAACAGAAGTCGAGAAATGAAGAATTGACTAAAGAGAACAACCGTCTACAGGAACGCATCTACATATTAGAGAAAGAGAACGAAAATGCAGAAATGTTGACAAAGTATGTTTAGCTACAGCAGCCTTTAAAAGATTGCGTAAAACGTTTTCATAACACCTTGCGGTTTTTATCATCTGAGAGTAACCAGATGTGTTGTATTAAATGTTATGATAGACGGACTGTAAATGCAAGAAAGCAACACACTTCACTTACACATATTTCTCTGGCAGGTTTCCTTATTTTGATAGTTGCTTTTGTGGTTTGTTTTGGGTTTAACGCCGTTTTTCAACAGTATTTCAGTCATGTAACGGCGGACAGTTAACCTAACCAGTATTCCTGGATTTTGTACCAGTACAAACCTGTTCTCCGCAAGTAACTGCCAACTTCCCCACATGAATCAGAAGTGGAGGACTAATGATTCCAGCCACAATGTCGTTTATTAAATAGTCACGGAGAACATACACCCCGCCCGAGGATCGAACTCGCGACCCCGAGATCCGTAGACCAACGCTCTCACCTAATGAGCTAAGCGGGCGGGCATTTTTGATAGTTGCAATCACAAAAAAGATTGAACTGCATTATTAATTACATAAAGCTTTGAGCCACGAGCTAAGCTTCTTTGGGTATTTATGCAGCACTAATTTATATCATCTATTGATTTTGCCATCAAATAGGTCGGAAAAGGGCTATAAGCAAGGTAAATGTAAAGCTAGTCAAATATTCAAGGATTCCTATTTTTCTTTAAACAGAGATAAAAAGGCTTCAGAAAACATTACCAAAAGTGAACCGGACCGCTCAAGGCAGCGTAATGAGGAATTGATAAAGGTATACTCTCTTTAAAGCTATTTCCTTTTTAAAAAAATATATACTATGTTTGAAGCATGTACACTTTACTAAAATATAGACCTAAATCGCTTGAAGTAATTTTATATATCTGTAAACAAAACATTATTTCTTTTTTTATTTCAGAAACAATGTCAACAAGCCAACACCACACGAGAAAAACAAACTGGGACAGATTATCCGAAGGAAGCATTGAGAAAGCAGTGTCAACAAATGGAAAATAAAAACCTGGAACTCATCGAACAGAGGGACGTATTGCAAGCAGAGAAAGATACGTTACAGATATATTCCAACCAGATTAAAGAAGAAAGAGATGAATTATTGCTTCGGTATAATATTAGCTATTTCTGTTTATAAGGAAGTATTATGATTATCTGGAACGCATCTGCTTGGGTGATTAAAGGTCATCAGATGTCTGACTTCGCTTTGGGTTCGGGCCTTGTCAGAAGTTAAGTTTTTTTCAAGTGAGGAAGGTCATTGGGTCATTCCATGTGCATGCCCGCGCCTGAAATAATATCAAGAGAGGCATATGGGGTCTCCCAAAACCTTTAACGATAGAAAGTCACAACATATTGTAACCTACATTGATACTACATGAAACCGAACAAAATACCAAATGAATAGATTTTCGTGTTATTTGCACAATTTACAATATAAAACACAAAAAAAGCATATAATTCGAAATTTCTGCCATACTTTCACAATTGATCAGTCATGATTTCAGAAACTTTAAACAAAACAAAACTTATAAGTATATCCTTTGGATGCAAAGAACTTAACCAAGCAAAATATTAGCAAACTCGGTTTGATTATGTTCCTACAGCTAATGAAACACGCCCTCAAGTCACCTATTACCGGCTTATTACTTTAAAATCGTATGGACCAGAAAATATAATTACACTGAGCAACTAACTTTTAATTTATCCATACTTTCCTTTAACTACAGTAATCTTCAGTTTTTTCAATGGAGTAAGTTTAATTAAATTTTGACTTATCTTACTGTAAGGATTTGAGAGTGAAATTACACGCTAGTATCCGCGTTAAATTTGATTTTGTGTTAACTTATAAGGCTAGTAAACAACAATGAAGTCTGCCTCATCAATGTTATACACATAAACACAATATATACATATTTGTAACAGGCTTAGTAAATTCGCCGGAGACAAACTTGTTGATAACAATCCTGCAATTACCGACCTGAGTGATCCAAACCGACCTACGAAGCTTGGAGAGTTTTACAGTGAGATATACGACAATGAATGGACCAATGCTTTTGAGGCGTTAGTTGATGGTGACTACGATGAAATAACAGCGATTGAAACATTAAGACTGACGCTGCTGGTTGGCTTTATATTTTGCATTTTATAAAACTGATAATGCGATTTAAAAGAAAAATACCCGCTATTAAACGCCATAATCATATTTGATTTACTGACCGTAAATTATGACTACCTTCAACTACGTCCACCTTAAAAAATTTCATATACATACTTTATAGACAATCATGAGCAAAAATAAGGTTGTTTGTAGGGAACAAAACACGTTGCTCGCTTAAAATAGTCCGCGCATTTGACAATATCTTTAAGATTTAGTATTATTCGAAACAAAAATTGTTTATACAATGTAACTGTTAAGTGTTGGTATATTTAATCAAGGTAAATAAAAAGATAATATTTTGACTACGCCTTGCTTACATTTGAATTTCATATGTTTTAGTGCTGTATAGGTGGCTGCGTTCTTTGAATGTGTTTTTTTTTCTTATTGGATTTACGTCCTTGTTTTTTTTCTCTTTACGTAGAACGTCATACAATTCTGTGAGAGCAAAGCTGATCTTTTGTTACAAAAAGCTTCAGATGCTGTGAATCTACTGTTTGAAGAGTATCGACAGTCGGTTATGGAAATTGTAAGCGATGTGTTTAAAAATGTACTCCTCTCTTGCTAGACAATATAACTAAGTCATGATACATAGAAAGATAAGAAAAAACACTTGTGATAATCAAACGTATATGTCTAGATAATAACATTTACACTGACACATGTCAAAAGAATAGTAGGAAAAACTGTACTTCGTTATTGTTCGTTAAGTGCCTAAGTGCGAACTTCCAGTTGCTCTACAGAATCTGAAATTACCTTGTCTATTGTACGATTCATTATTTTATATTATTATTTATTAATACAGTTTATATGCATTATTTCAGAGAACGCCATCTCATTTAACAATGCCAAAACGACAGGTTAGTAAAACAATCATGGAACAGAATCGATATTATTGATTATTCGAAACAACATATCAGTTTCTTTGTTTTAAATGCTTTATATTATTATCTTTCTTAATTCAGTTTAATGATGTGTTCAAATCAAATTAAACGGGTAAAAATTAAATATTTCTTACAAAAAGATTTGACAAAAAGAAAAGCGTATTCTTTGCTTTGTTGTGACCAAAGTATTAGAAATTGCACAAACTTTCAATTTAGTTTACGTTTTAAAGGTGGTTAATATGGTCTTTGTGCTTTGTGAAGACATGAATTTAATCGAAACATTACATTTATTCAATTTTTTATTGAGCGGTAATACATGTTATTTTTCTGTAATATTATAACACTTATTTTCCTACCATGATAGAGTTATTTTAAGGTTAGTTCAAATTTGATTGACTTATTTTGCCTAAGGAGTGATATGAATATTAGAACTATTTTATAGTATCTTTAAAAAATTGCTATGATGATGAAATATCCAGACGACATTTATTAGAAACGCAAGTTTGCAAAAATTATTATTACCTCCCTTGGTCTATGTTAGCAATTATTAAATTCTGAATCTACACTCAGTGTTAAAATGTGTTGAAATATTTTTAATATCGTTGAACTGTTAATATAAAGGTTGAAGTATATTAAAATAAAAGTAAACTATGAACTATTCTAATTAAAGAAGAATTCACAAACCAGTATCAAAGTAAGTCTCTAACAGAATAAAAGTAAAGTAAGAAACTTCATAAAATGATGTTTGAATGTTACCGGCCCCATTTAATTCTTTTAGGCTACATGACATTGAATAATTATCATAACATTTTGTGTCTCAAAATAAGTTAAGTTCAATAAAACCGTAAGAATGTAACAATACAAAGTTTGTTTTCAGGCGCGAGATGTCGCACAGTTTGTCCGTCGTGAGAAGTCTTCGTTAGAAGATATAAAACTACAGCGCAGGTGGGAGCTTAAACCTAATAAAATCAAAGGAGATGCTAAAGCGAGTTCCGAAAAAGTAATTATTACTTTTTCTAATATGGTAAAAATGGATCTGTCACTGTTTTAAATATTTTTCATATTTGCATTTTAGAGATCATTACTGTTTTAACAAGAGCACCGCCTTGCGGGTGCTGACGCTCATCTGATTCTTTTGTATAATAGAAAAATTGTCCAACCCATGATGTACAGATTCAGCTTATGATGGTGAACAACAGTTGCAAGTTTCAAAGCAATAGCTTTGATAGTTTAGGAGAAAAGTTTACCTAAACATAAAACTTAACCAATAACTCTGATATTTTCTAAGTCCAAAAAGGGCCATAATTCTTGCAAAAAGCAGGACAGAGTTATGTTTCTTGCTGTACAGGGTCAGCTTATGATGGTGAACAAGTGTTGCAAGCTTTAAAGCAATAGCTTTGATAGTTTATGAGAAAAGCTGACCTAAACATAAAACTTAACCAAGAAATCTGATTTTCTAAGTCCATAAGTGGCAATAATTCTTGCAAAAAGCAGGACAGAGTCATGTTTCTTAATGTACCGGGTCAGCTTATGATGGTGAACAACTGTTGCAAGTTTCAAAGCAATAACTTTGATAGTTTAGGAGAAAAGTTGACCTAAACATAAAACTTAACCAGGCACCGCCGACGCCAATCAAGTGATGACAATAACTCATCATTTTTTTTCTCCAAAAATCAGATGAGCTAAAAATGTATTTTTGATACAGGTAAAAATTTGAAAGTTACAAACAATCATTTTTAATTTTTCGATTAAACAACGAGCCCGATGCATATTACCATACCTATGATAAATTGCTAGCGCGTTTCTTTACTTATTGCTTGAGATTATATTCACAAGGTACAGAAAGAAGAACAGTCAAAATTGAACGCTGATACTAAATTGAAGCAGCTGCGAAAAGACATGGCGTCATCAATGGTGCCTATTGTGCAAAAGGTATGTTTTAAGAACTTTGTATGTACGTGTAGTTATCGCTTGCTGTGTTTCTTTTCCAGTAAAATGTAAATGGTCATAATAAAACATCCGTTATAACATGTATTGACAGAAATTTTGAATGTGTAATAATGCAAAGATTGGATTAGACCACTTAGATTGCTGAGAAGAAAATTAAGAAAGAAGAAAAATGTAAATTTTGTCTTTACCTTTTAAGGCGTACATCGAAACAAGCTGGACAAACAGATGCATAGAAGAACTAAAACCATACATTCTGAAGTGCCTTTACCTAGGCTGGATGATGGTGGTCCAGTCGCCACCGCTGGTCCTACATGAATTTCCCACCGAAAAAGAGATAAAATTTGATAAAAACATGTACAAAGAATACACCGCATCCGGACCTCTAGTCAGTTACGTGGTTTGGCCAGCGTTGTTGTTAAAAGAAAATGGACCTGTCGTCTGCAAAGGCGTGGCAGAAGGAAAGAAACCCTAAAACTAGATGTTTAGGTGTAGTGCTGATAAATAGATGCATGACTTGCATGACTTGTGTAAATGACTTAGCTAACACAATGTTGGTGATCTGCGAAGTGTCTCTTATATAACGACTTCATTTTATGTTTTCGTGTTTTGTCATACCTAAAATTAATAACTTTTTGGCTGATTAAATGAAACGCAATATGACCAGTGCAGTGAGGAAAATGAACTTGCCGTGTCTTATGGAAAATGACACAATACACTTTTCCAGCAACAAGAATTCGGGTCGTAAGTTTGCTTAAGGAATTCAAAACAATCAACATAACTATACACGACATTTTATTGTTTTGCGTGTAACAGTTTTGATTTTATTTGTGTTAAAACTTTGATCTTCAGACCATGTTGTTACAACATCTTCATAAAATGTGGTGTTGAAAGCCAGCAGTGGAACATAATTCTCTTCATGTTCTAAACCGATTTCCATAACATACATTTCATGCCTTTGTGCTTCATAATAATTTCCATAATTAATTTTGAAGAACGAGAGCTGGAGGCTCAGATATCATTTTCATTCGTTTGAGTTTTAATCCAATAAACAGTTATATTCAACGTTTTTGTTTAAACACTTGAAGTTATCTCATTGCATAAGTATTATTTTAGACATCTTACATTCCGAATCTAGAACTTTCTAAGAGTGATCTTACTCTAAGCAAATGTAAAGCAGGCAAATTTGATAGTTTTGTCTGTCATTTCAAAATATTTTCACCTCTGTCTTCTATCATAAACACTATATGCGTTAATTTTCAGGAAATAAACCCCCCCACCCCCAATTTTACAATTTGATAGTTTTCCTCTTTGCTTTTATCTAAAGACACAAGTGGAAAACTCAGTGACAAACAAGTTTGAAAGACAGGTTGAAAAGAACACCTGGTCTTTCATATTTTCAAATTTATCAGCTCTTTTGTTATGCCGGGCACTCAATGGTAGTTCTTTAACAATGTCAAGGGTTTCATACATATCTAGTCCGTAAGTTTGTTTTTGTTTATATACATCTTGTAATATATATCACTTAAGTATTTATGTGGTTAACATCTATTGACATTCGCTACCATTGCGTTTGTTAAGGATTTGGCAGATATAATTTTTATTGACATAGCCCTGTCCCTGTGGAGCAGGGATAAACATTTAGACATTTCTTGCAAATTTAGCAGGCTTAAACCAACCAGAGGTGCTTTTGCTACTGACTATTCCTAGGTGAAGCCCCACTATATGTTTGTGTTTTATTTTCAACTTGATTTCGTCTATGTATGCGTATGTACATGTTCATTGCATACTCTGTTGGGAGATTGTGCTGTGGCTGTCTTTTGGATCTTATGATTGTTTTCATCATTTAAATACATCTAATTAGTAGAAATATTCAGTTATGGTGTGAAAAGGAACGTCTGGGATATTATTTCCGCATTTAGCGTATGTCATTCATAAGTAATTTACGTTCCTGTGCAAATTGTCAGTCTTTGGCAAAATTTTATATCATGAATAATGTAAGAAGCAAATTATGAACGTATCTAAATGCTTTAAGAACAATTAGTGTAGGCTATAAGGCTGAAATTATGGCCGAATTGTGCACTTTTTAGAAGAGTTTTGATTTTTATCTGATACAATACTATTATCTATAACGAAACATTTTAGATGTAGAACCCACCTCTATTAAGCCTTTTATGGTAAATAATAAGGGTCAGAGTTATGCCCCTTGCAATCATTTTAAAAAGGTATTAGTATACAACACTCGCCATATATTTTTTATGAAATACATATGTCCCATCATTTTATGCGAAATGTATGTCGGAGGAAATTATTAATCAGTCTGGGTGCTAGGAAACGAAATAGATGAGCACATATGAGAGTTACGGCCCTTTACTTTGTAAAATTATAGAAAAATCGGACAACACTTATAATGGTACATTTAAAGTTTGATTTTTGAATAGTTTTATTCAGCTATCTTTCCAAAAATGATGTTGTAAGTAGTAAATGACATGCTAATTAGTTGTGACACCCTATTTTTATGCCCCCGTTCTAAGAAGGAGGAGTATATTGTTTTTCAGAAGTCGACCGGTCTGTCTGTCGGTCTTTTAAAATTTTGACCAATCAATTTCCGGATGATAACTCAAGAATGCTTAAACCTAGGATCATGAAATTTGATAGGAAAGTTGTTCATAACCAGCAAATTGATTTTTATTGATTTTTAGGTCAGTAGGTCAAAGGTCAAGGTCACAGTGACCGGGAAGAGTTAAACAGTTTCTGGTCGATAATTTGGAAACGCTTAGACCTAGAATCTTGAAACTTTATAGAAAGACTGATCATGACAAGCAAATGATCTCTACTGATTTTGAGGTCAGTAGATCAAAGGTCAAGGTCACATTAACGTAAAACAGGTCTACAGTTTCCAGATGATATCTCAAGAATGCTTCGGCATAGGATTATAAATGTTGTTAAGGAGGTTGGTTATGACCAGCAAATGACCTCTATTGATTTTGAGATCAATAGGTCAAAGGTCAAGATCACAGTGACATGGAACATTTAAACAGTTTCTGGACGATAACTTGTAAACGCTTTGACCTATAATCATAAAACTTTTTAGAAAGGTTGATCATGACCAGCAGATGACCCCTACTGATTTTGAGGTCAGTAGGCCAAAGGTCAAGGTCACACTGACAAAGAACAGGTATACCGTTTCCAGATATCTCGAGAATGTTTGAGCTTAGAAATCTTGAAAGTTGATTAGGAGGTTGGTCATGACCAGCAGATGATCTCTGTCGATTTTGAGATCAGCAGGTCAAGATCACAGTGATCCAGAACAGTCAAACAGTTTCTTGAAGATAACTTCAGAACCCTTAGTCCTAGAAACACGAAACTGTATCGGGTGGTTGATCATGACAAACAAATGACTCCTATTAAATTTAAGACCAGTAGGTCAAAGGTGTAGGTCACAGCGATCCGGAACAGTTGAACCAATTCTGAATGATAACTTGAGAACGTTAAGCCTGGAATCACGAAATTAACGAAACTTGATAGGGTGGTTGATCATGACCAGCAGATGACGCCTGTTGATTCTGAAATCAGTAGATCAAAAGTAAAATGTCACATCGACCTAGAACAGTAAAAATATTTTGTCGAATAACAAGAGAATGCTGTGGTCTAAAATCAGATTTGATCTACAGGTCATTTATGACTGGTAAATGAGCCTTAATTTTGATTTGAAGTCAGTATGTCAAACTTTCAGTGCACGATGTCACAGTAGTTTCGGTCTCTAAACATTGTCATTAGGCTGTCAATGTCCGAGACATAGTATCAGATTCTTGCCTTCAGCACCGTTTTCTCAGTTTTCTTTCCTTCAGAAATGTCCAACAATTTGTCCTCAGAGTCAAGAACAAGTTTAAACCTTCAGATCAAGGTCAGATGTGAATAAAGGGCAATAAATTATATAAACATAATTATTAGCCATAAGCTTGTCATCATTACAAAAGCTTTAAGATGTTCCCTTAATGTAAGCTTATCGTTTGCAGGACATGATTTTAATAAGATTTAGCCATTAAACAAAGTAATATTATACACGTGACATTTGAAATTCAAGTTAATCAGGAGTAAAAAGAAAAAATAATCCTGTAGTATCCGCAAATGCAAAGTCTAAAATGTCTTGTTATAAAAGAAGATGTCAAAACATTTGTCTCCATGCATGCAAATATTGAGAAAAATTTAAAGACAAGTGTCAATGAGAATCTACAAAACGAGTTGTCAGGTGATTAGTGGGGGGTTATGGCCCTTGCATTTATTCACATTTTCATGTTCTTTATATGTTATCGTCACTTATAACCGGTCACCGTGGCCATGTGGTTAAGGCGTCCGCCTCGGGATCGGGAGGTCGAAGGTTCGAGTTCCACAGGGAGCGGTCGTCCGGGGGATATTTGTCCGAAAAGGCCGGTTCGTGAGCCGCGAGCTAGTTAAATGAATGGTTACGGACTTCTATCCGCCTGGCGCCTGGTATAGTGGTAGGAGTTGGGAGGTAATTGGTACGCACAATAAAGGTGTCTCATAAACCAAATTGGCTGGCCCTGTCAAAAGGGAAGACGGAAGACACTATGATAAACAAGACCTTTACCCTTACATTATAGTTCAAAATATCTTGTTCATCAAATGGCAAGCCAGTGTAACCAACTTATTTTCATATTATTTCATAGCTGAAAAGAAAAGTTCCACTTAATCTTGAAGTGGTACAAAATTAAGGCGTATTTATTGTTCCGCCTACTATGGATTTCCCACATTCAGGGAGGCGGAGCATCTGCCAAAACAGGGACTGCATTCAGGAAACAATATGTCTCAATCGATATAATATCAAATTGTGTTGTTCTTTTTTTGTTTTATCTTTATAATGCAAGCTGTACTTTTGTAGTTCAAGTTTTACCTATCTGCGCCTTTCACTCTTTGTATTACCTCCACGATTTAAATACAGTATTGACCTGGAAGTGCACTAGTTGTTGCTATTTATATTATATACAAATTTTCCTATTGTTCATTAAATTCAAATGTAAACCGGAGGTTAATTAACCTCTAATGATCTAAAATAAACCAAAGTGCCCAAAGTTAAACCTGGATATCATATTTTCATTGGATAAGAATGTAATACTAGTATTGTGTTCTACAAACTACTCGATAAGTGAGTCGTCCACTGATTTATAATTAGATCTACGTCAGCCGCATGATTTTGTGTACAGATAATGTTGGCCAAACATCCCAGGGAAATTCAAATTCAAATCTTAAACTTTTATCCACGAAGTCACCTTTTTTTAAAAAAAAAACAGAAACCGATTTTTAATACGATTTTGTAAAAAGTCAGTATGTACAAATTTTCAGATTTGAAAGGATATCTTTCTACTGATTAAAGGTAATTTCAAAGAGGGTTTCCCTATGTGAGACGGAGATGTTGACAAAAAGGGGCATTTTAACTACAAGTCGGTTGTAGATACACTTATTGACATTCTAATGCATTAGGTTTTGCCTTCACTACGCTGCGCTCCGTTTCGGCAAACTTAAAATTTTGCATTAGAATGTCAATAAATGATCTATAACCTATACTTTTATATAAAAACATAAATAAAACACGTGAAAAGCATTGCCGCGAAAATGTCATCTGATGTATACCTTTTCATTTAAAACTTGTCTTTTTTGTATTTAGCCCGTTAAACAATTTCATTTCGTCGATGATAACATCTGAAACTTGTCTTCAAATATTCTGCGATATACGTAATAATTTCAGTATGTCGTCAGGTGTAAATGCTGTCGTTGGTTTATCTATAGCTAATTTAGGATATTTGGTGATGTTGCATTGGCTTGCGCGCGCTTTATGCAACACGTTTCTTTGTGTCGTTCTGGCACACACGCCAACACACCATAATAAAATTTGGCAAGTGTGCGTGTTGTTTTGGTATGCGCCCAACGAGACAAAACGAAACTGATAAAGATACATAGAACGCGACAGAAAGATACTTTAAATTCGTATTTAACAGAGAACCCGAGTAACAGAAAAACTTTCATACATTTGATGGATTCTAAAACTTTCTGTCTATTCGCAATGAGCTATGTTAAGTTAGCCGGACAGGCCCCCATCTAAAAGGGATTTCACTCTATCCCTCTGGAATAACAACAATAATAATAATAATGATAATAATACAACGTCATCCAGTCGATCTAAGTTACTTATCAATTAGTTATCAAAGTTTCCAGCTAGATGAAAAAAAAAATGATAACATTTTTAAAGAAATACTTTAGAATGAAATTCGAAAAGGATACCACAGGCGCGACGGATGGCAAATAGCGTCACGGTGTAATCGGCTCTCCGGGGACATATCTAGCAAATTACTACCTTCGTACCTGTAAGAAATGGCAACGGTTTGATTTTTCTTTATAGGTTAGAATGTACTGAATGTCTCTGCTACTATTTTCAATGTAAAATGACATAGCATTTTTGTCAGCATGTCCAGCCTTTCACTTCTTGCGAGATAGCTTTTTGTCTTGAAGGTCTGTCTATAGACAATAAATAACAAAAATATTGGGTTTTCCATAATGCAATGAAAACATGGTCACGTGACTGAAATACATGATAAAACAATAATATTGTGTAGGAAGACATCAGCAGGTATCTACATTCACTTTCATTCTACCCAGCAGGTTTTACACAAACATGGAACGATAAAACTTAACGTAGCTTTACATCATCCACAGACATTCTACTTTACTATAAAGTATCAATACAGCTTATATCTGGCATGAAAATTACCTTGCGGGAAAATAGCACTATATACTAACATGGACTACTTTCGGTGTGACCACAGAGGCAGAATCGGCGAATTACTACCTTCGTTCTTTATTTGAATACTTTCACAAGAACCTGGAGTCGCATTTTAGTAGTAAATAGCTTCCTTGTGACAAAGTCGTCAAGCTCGCTTTGGAACGTTTTGCCTTATTTCATATAAACGTCTAATTGGTTATCATCTGCATGTTTTTTTAAAAGTATTTTTCAATATTTACAAACGAATACGGACATACTAGCAATGAACACAATTTGTCACGGTCCAATGGTTTTTGTCATAAGCTTCTGAACATTGTATCAGAAAATTGCGATGAAATTGTCAACTAAAAAAGTTTCAGATCAATCTACTTACGTCTACATTGATATTATATCCACTTTTATATCAATTCTAATTGGCACGGCTCCAACCTTATCCTTTACATGAATTTTTACAAAGTAGGTCAATGTATACATGTTTTACATGCAGAATTGCTGAAATCAATAAAGTTCGACACGCTCCAGTAATTTTGCAACAAACACCAAATAAATATATCTATCGCGTCAGCAGCTAAAAGACAAATATTTGTACAAAATATTTTTAGAATTAAACAAAAAATAAAAAAGTTATGACAAGTAAAATGAAAATCTCCACTGGTAAAGTTTCATAAAGATCGGCCTATATTTTGTTAAATACTTCATGCAGCGATGGGTTCTACATCAGAATTGTAATATTATAATATAACATGCAAGAATCATACAAAATAAAAACTCTTCTAAAATGTGCACAATCTTTCGGCTTATAGCCTACACTAAATAGCCGGTTGTAATATTTTAAACTGTAGTCAGCAAAAGCAATTATTGTCTGTTTTTGTTTCTCTTTTCTTATCTATGCAGAAAGTTCAGTAAGTGTGTTACGTAAATTTAGAATATACATTTCTCGAAGAAACACACCAGGTCTTTGTCATTCTTTTGGAATTTATAATGCACTTTCATTTTAAGTAATTAAAAATAAAGAGAAAAAATGAATCAGTGAGTTCTTGAGTTTCTAATACGCCGTTTTATGTCATTTCCACACGATTTTAGTTCATGGAAAAAATCTAAACACATGTTTTAGAACACAGCTGTGCATTAAGTTTGTCTTTCAAACCAACTCTTGTATTTCAATAATTTGCACAACAAACCTTACTGAAGCTGAAATATAAGCATTTGGAAGGTAATTTATTCTAATAATAACCAATTCTACAATTCAATTCCAATAACTATATGATTAAAGTTTGATATTTTTCTTCAAATTGGCATTTTTCTTCAAAGTAACTAAAACACTGAAAATTAATTATATAATTATAAAACATGTACATCAAGAAGGAAAGCAATCCAGGCATGACTATAGTCATGAAAAATATTGTTAAACTAGAATGTGTCTGTAGGACACAGGGTGTGCCCCCACTGGTACATTTGTCACAAATAAGGGGAAATCATTCAAATGTTTGCAGTCTTAATGGGGTATAGCCTCAAAAAAAAGTTATGAAATGGATTCATTATTCTATATCATATACTTTTTGAGCTATGAGCATCACAAACAAAAAATCCACTATTTTGACTATTTCAAGGGTCATAACTCTGTAATAAACGCTAAAATTCTCAAGAAGAATGCCAAGTGTGCAAGGTCACATTATGATAAAGACTCAAGCAAGGTTTCATGAATTTACATTAAATATTTTTTGAGTGAGGCACATAATTAGGTGAAAATGTACTATTTCAGGGGTCATAACTCTAAAAATAGGGGGCGGAGCCAGACAAAAATTAGGAGGTGCGCAAGTTCATACCATAATAAGACTCATGCAAGGTTTCATCAATTTATATCAAATACTTTTTTAGCTAGGCGTGTCACAAGGTGAAAATGTGCATTTTTGACTATTTCAGGGGCCATAACTCTAGAAATAGGGGGCAGACCCAGATGAAAAATTAAAAGGTGCGCAAGTTCATATCATGATTAAGACTCATGCAAGGTTTCATGAATCTATATCAAATACTTTTTGAGCTAGGCGTGTCACAAGGTGAAAATGTGCATTTTGACTATTTCAGGGGCCATAACTCTAAAATTAGGGGGCGGAGCCAGACAAAAAATAGAAGGTGCGCAGATTCATATCGTGATAAAGACTCATGCAAGGTTTCATTAATCTATATCAAATACTTTTTGAGCTAGGCGTGTCACGAACTTTGCACGGACGCACGGACAAGAGCAAATCTATATGCCCCCACCACTCATGGGGGGAGTGGGAGGGGGGGGGGCGGGGGGCACAAAAAACTTACTTTTCCTGTTCTATCTAACATAACGAGACACAGTGCATCGCTTTTAAGTATTCATAATGCCGACAAAAATGTAGTTGTAACATGAATAACCGCTTAATTTATTGGTGGGTGCTAGGGTATTTATATATATATATATATATATATATATATACAGTCAAACCCGGCTGCAGAACCTCCCTTGGGGACTGAAAATGCTGCTATATGTGAAAACATTTTGTTTTTCAAGACAGGTGACGTGTGACCATAGTAAGCAGCTTATATGTATTTGGAGGCTGTCTACAGTACGGGTCTGACTGCATAAGGGAGTTCATCGGTTCTAAGACAAAGGTGAATATACCAAGTAATATAGCAAAAACAAAACAAGGTTATGTGGGATAAGGCCGTGACTTTACTGTAAATTTTCAAATGAAAATTATGGCATATTGTAAATATATAACATGGTATATATGAAAATGATGTGAAAATATGAAAGACAAAGCTCCAGCTAAAATGCCTGGAAGCAACATAGCAGCGCGAAGGTGCAGAAAACTATGAAAATATGCGCAGAACATACCAGACCTAATAGGAAATTGTAGGTTCTAGTACTTTGCACTAATGAGAAACGAGGCAAAGATGCTCTCAGAGATCTCTATGACATGAGATGATATATCAACAAAAATATTCTTCCTAGGTTATGTAAATACGAAATGAAACATAACACCAAGATCAAAATAAAATCTGATGTAAGTCAAGAAAGTCTTCAGCAAACAAACGCACAAAAATATTAAAATATTGAAAAATTTGTTTTAATGTAATATATGAACAAACGGACCGGTGCGAGGGAATGGTTATAGCAAGCTATGCCACAATAATAATATAATCCATCCAAGCGATTGATTGAGCTAACCGGCAGACTGGAAACGTAAGAAAACAGGGGGGATTTACATGTCTGTTTCAACATAACCCATGTGTTAGAGGTTTGTAGCAAAGTGATCCACAAATTATAATAATATGTACGGACCTACATGTACATATAATAAATGCAACTTTCGACTGATCACTAATAATCGTATGGCCGATAAGTTGAATAACCCTGTTTATATAAGACACAGTCAATCCATGGGCCTGGTGAATGGCCGACCACATGGTCAAGGCCCCCTCTAACGGTTAAAGGGCGCCCGCCCAATAAAACCAATAATAAGAGATGACCAACCGAGCGCGAGGTTGCAGATACGAGAAGGCCGACCTAGACAAGTGAGCTTTTATTTTGATACTGCCGTAGTATACAAGAATAAAATATTTTGTGGACCACTAACTATTGCTCACAACACGGACAAAATTTAAATTGAAATTAGAATTGACTTGAGCAAAACATTTTAATAAAGAAGACTTTCTTTACTGTACACCAAATAAAGATTACAATTTGTAAGCGCCATTTAAGTCACGACAATAAAATAATTCTAAATTGATGAAATCAGATCAATGCAAGTAATGTATTTTTACTAATAAAATCAAGTTTATATACACATACACGCCTTATTTTCGGCCTCACTTCGTTCGTCCGAAAATAAATTATTTCTTTCCATTACTATATAACTAATACCAAAACAAACAACTTAAACTGGTTTCAAAGATGGTGGTTAACTAATGTTCATATAACAAATCAATATCCCAATAACACAATGCATCAATAGAACGCCTTCAAAATATATATAGACAGAAATACCATAATTCTTTCCAAATATGCATGTACTTAAGCAGTCAATATGCCGAAAGATACATAAAATATACCGGACTATTTATGAACATATGCAGTAAGACAGAATACAGAATGGACAATTCATATGTAATATGACAAATACTTGTCATGTTATCTTAATCTTTACGCATTATTATTATTATTATTATTATTGTTTTAATATATTTCATCTTAAAACTACCCAGAAAGACAGGTTAATCGTATGCTGCGAGCCGGCTGCCCCAACCCTAACTCTTTTCTATTTTTTATGATATTTTTATATAAGAGTGGGGAGGTAGGGAGAACCCGAGGCTCTGACCAGCGAAAAGGCTCTCTCCATCCCCTGCTTTCCGAGTATTTACTATCATCAATGTTTCTAGTAGATAAAATAAATGTGCCAAACAGAACAAAAACAACACGAAAAATTGGGTAATGTTCATGAGCTGTCATCGAATTATAAACCGATGTACAAAACGATGTTCCTACAAAAATATTTCAATTATGTTGTTTTTTTTACAGAATAAATGACCTTAAGATCATCTCCTCATATTTCTGCAAATAATATGCCAGAATTTGGCGAACCTGCATGCTATCGCTTTGTGTAGTAAACCCGCGCTAATTCATGATATCTTCGTGCTTAAATTCAAACCAAATTTAACCAAAAACAAGAAAGAAACAAAGTACCAAAAAGAAAAAAGATAGTAACATTCGGAATGTTTATAAATGAATACATGCAGTTTAAAATCATGTCGGTTTCATTCAACTGTATTGTTTAGAGGTGGTACCTAAAAAATTCAAATTCATCTTTATAGGTTTTTTTCAGAGTGAAATGATAGCTAAGTGCACCAATTTTCTAAATATATTTATGGATGTCAAAAATAGAAATATTTGATATCTAAAAAATGACTTTCTCAAAATATCTGAAGCAAAATGGACAACTCTTGTATTGACCGTTTTTCAAAGATTTTAGGACTTCCCTAATTACAGTCTATATCAAAAGCTCCCACAGCTAAATAAATTCAATAGAGTATAAGGTAAGTTTACTCTACATTCAACATTTTGAAAGAGCCTATACTGAACTTCCTTTTGTCTTTTAATAAAGTCAAATTCCAATACTAGCCAAGAGTCTAAAACGCCTGAAAAAAATTCTGAGTGAAAGAGAATGACATTGTCTTTACTATAAGCTTATCAAAACCATACCAAAAATGTACCTTAAAGAAGTTATTAAAGATTTTATATTGTAAACAAACCCCTACACCATTTTACCATCAATATTTTCCACTCATGAATGCACTCAATTCAGGTGATAATTGTTGATATATTTGTAAATGAGAGGCCCCAACAAAAGCCTTTTTTCAAGTTGTGTAAACAGTATAAGTTTTAAATTAATGTTGATATCTGAAATTATCCGATTACTTTGTTTTCAACAATAGATATAACACCTTTTAGTTTGTTTAGGGTAATTGACCTGTAACGAAAATCATCAAATAGAGTAATCTCCATATGCTTTTTCAGCATTTATTCGTTTTTCAAGGAAAGAAAATGATCGTGCTAGTTCCCTCCAGAGAATGTTTAAATTGAGAATTGCTTAAAATACATTACATAGAGTCATTACCTGTCAGCTACCTTAACATGTAGTAATTACAACCACTACCTTAAAACATTGTAATTATATTTGACGACAATGAATTTTTGTGTTACCAAGGACATCGGACATTATGCTAGGGATTTTGCCCTAAGTTCAATGCTATTTCTTGACTTCAGTAGCTGATAGTTTTATATAACAGCTTCAAATACTGATAAATAAGTTATATTCCTATCAAACTGTCACAAAAAATAGTTTTATTTTATATTCGTTTTCTTGAAATTCGAACAGTTTGTAACTAAGGGTCATATTTTTGAAAAATTTTAAATGTGTATTTTTAGTTAAAATAAGCATTGGTATTTAAGGTATGTCTACTATGAAATATTTTGACACAATAAATAAACTGATACCATAGAGATTATCAGTTTTATTGACATTTTTCAAAATAAACGAAACGGAAAAAATAAGAGTGGAACAAAACATTTGGTCCCTAACTGTAGTTCAAGTTATTTCCACCCGAGTGCCCATGATAACACTGCATTGATCATATCCTATTGTTTGTTTTCTATACATCAATTGCTATACTGTATTTATACACATGTACAATTCTGACCGGTCATTATGTGGAGGATTATTATTGAATACATGCAGTGGTGTAGCTGGCCATACATTGGCGTAGTTGGCCTTTTTCAGTTGAAACGGAGGGGTGCAGGAGACTGCCTATTCCACTACGGGTTCAGGGATGCCTTACTTTTAGCATTTTATATCAGTGGAACTTCACTAGCTAGTATCAGCCTTATTTATATAGATATTCTTGGGGTGTCTGTGTTAGTTCTTTGAGGTCCTTACTAGTATTTCGGTTGGCTTCGAAATAAGTTTCAGATGTGTGAGCGAACTGATGTTAATTCTGGGGGTGTCAGGGTTAGTTATGGGTGAGTCAGTATTAGTTCTATGGGTGTCAGTGTAAGTTCTGGAAGCAATTAGGTTAGTTAATGTGATGGTGTCTGGTGTAGTTTTTGTTAGGGTATAGGATGCTGGATCAAATAAAAACAAATGTTGCTCTTAAAATGCATTCTATGTTCGCTTCAACTGTGTCCTACAAAAGGTAAAAAAATTGCACCTAAGTGGCACTATTCCCATAAAAGTTCGTCTGTATTTCTTTGTCTACTTTACGTTGAAGACACATATGTAATATGTCGAAGCCACTTGCTTGGTTCTTGACTTATGACAGATGCAGTTGTCTCAATCCTGATAACACTCAATCGATGGACTTAGACTGTCAAGAGGTAACAGATCTGATTGCAAAATTCATAAGATATACTTATAAAGATCTGTCTGCTTTCTAGCTTCACTTTCTATGTCCCCTATTTATTTAGTTTAGTGTTTTCTGTGCTTGAAATATTTACAAAAATGAATAAACTGTGTATATATGTAAGGTTTAGGAAACACATGCAATAAGTGTCAAATATTTATGTTAAAATTTATTTGCTGACACCCTGTACGTAGTTTTTTTCAATTTTAAACACTTTCCCACCCGTGACCAAGTGTCTTTTTTGCAGCATACGTATATAATAATTATTTACAAAGGCATGTGAACTATTTTGTTGCGTCACTGGTGGGAAAGATGTTTAAAACGTAAAAATGATTTATGTTCATATTTTAATAGAAAAGAGAATGAGAATTGTCTACAAAATCTTCTTTTTTGTTCATAAACTTGTAAAATGAAGTCGCATTTATCAAGAAATGGTCTTCAACTATCATAACTATGCAATTTCAGAAGTATATCCCTATGTCAAGTTTTCCTTAATCGGATAGGCAATCTGAATAGGAAAATGTCCGAGGTCCTTTAACTTTTTTTGTTATTTCTCATTGTTGGATATATACATTTTACATTTTGATAAATAAATGTTGTGTAAACCAATGTATCACCATTGAGAACAATAAATAAACAACTTTGGCTAAAAGATCAAAACTTAATAACGTTTCTTAATGTATGCATTATTCTATATAATCTTCGTGCATTACTAAACTTTCTGTCAGGGCCTCATTACAACTTACAAAATAACTGTCAGTGTAAGTCATGAGAAAAGCGTGCATATTTTCTATTGAATACAAAGGGATTTAAACAAATGTAGGTCATATTTTGTCTGCCTGATAAGTTGTTTGAAAAAGGACCTATCTGATTTTTCTTTCACTTTTGATCAATGTTTAATGTTGGCTTCAGTTTATTGATCAATTCAGAGTTGTCCCCCTTTGATTTATTTGGGTAGGTACCATCTCTATATTGTTCCATGATGATTAAATGTACCAACAGAAGCATACTAGCAAAACTGAGTTTATACACACACACTGTAAAGAGTTTGTTCTCTAATATAGCACAGATTACCGAAGCGGCGTGACATGTTTTGTGCAGCAGTACATTTTGTGGCAGGGTTCAGAAGTATAGAGATGGTACCTACCCAAATAAATCAAAGGGGGACAACTCTGAATTGATCAATAAACTGAAGCCAACATTAAACATTGATCAAAAGTGAAAGAAAAATCAGATAGGTCCTTTTTCAAACAACTTATCAGGCAGACAAAATATGACCTACATTTGTTTAAATCCCTTTGTATTCAATAGAAAATATGCACGCTTTTCTCATGACTTACACTGACAGTTATTTTGTAAGTTGTAATGAGGCCCTGACAGAAAGTTTAGTAATGCACGAAGATTATATAGAATAATGCATACATTAAGAAACGTTATTAAGTTTTGATCTTTTAGCCAAAGTTGTTTATTTATTGTTCTCAATGGTGATACATTGGTTTACACAACATTTATTTATCAAAATGTAAAATGTATATATCCAACAATGAGAAATAACAAAAAAAGTTAAATTGGTAACACAAAAATTCATTGTCGTCAAATATAATTACCATGTTTTAAGGTAGTGGTTGTAATTACTACATGTTAAGGTAGCTGACAGGTAATGACTCTATGTAATGCATTTTAAGCAATTCTCAATTTAAACATTCTCTGGAGGGAACTAGCACGATCATTTGCTTTCCTTGAAAAACGAATAAATGCTGAAAAAGCATATGGAGATTACTCTTTTTGATGATTTTCGTTACAGGTCAATTACCCTAAACAAACTAAAAGGTGTTACATTTATTGTTGAAAACAAATTAATTGGATAATTTCAGATATCAACATTAATTTAAAACTTATACTGTTTACACAACTTGAAAAAAGGCTTTTGTTGGGGCCTCTCATTTACAAATATATCAACAATTATCACCTGAATTGAGTGCATTCATGAGTGGAAAATATTGATGGTAAAATGGTGTAGGGGTTTGTTTACAATATAAAATCTTTAATAACTTCTTTAAGGTACATTTTTGGTATGGTTTTGGTAAGCTTATAATAAAGACAATGTCATTCTCTTTCACTCAGAATTTTTTTCAAGCGTTTTAGACTCTTGGCTAGTCTTGGAATTTGACTTTATTAAAAAGACAAAAGGAAGTTCAGTATAGGCTCTTTCAAAATGTTGAATGTAGAGTAAACTTACCTTATACTCTATTGAATTTATTTAGCTGTGGGAGCTTTTGATATAGACTATAATTAGGGAAGTCCTAAAATCTTTGAAAAACGGTCAATACAAGAGTTGTCCATTTTGCTTCAGATATTTTGAGAAAGTCATTTTTTAGATATCAAATATTTCTATTTTTGACATGGAGAAGAGGAAAACCATAAATATATTTAGAAAATTGGTGCACTTAGCTATCATTTCACTCTGAAAAAACCTATAAAGGTGAATTTGAATTTTTTAGGTACCATCTCTAAGCAGTATGGTTCACCATTGAGACCCTGAAATAGATTAAGCTTGACGGCAGAAATATGTTAAAAACAACAAAGTTACTGTAATGGGAAGGGTGGGAGGGAATGTTTGTAAACGATCTGTCCTCTACGGATTTCCGATAAAGAATGTACTTGTCACTGCACTAAATTTGCCCATGAAAAACCCGTGGGATTAAAACTTGTCAGACTAGTATTTGAACTGATACGACTATAAATACAAATACAGGTGCGGATTAGCAGTGAGGCGTCAGATAGGCAAGACGATACCCACCAAAATTAGAATAATATATTTCATAAGAGAACATAAATTTACTTATATTTTCTTTCATTTCATTCAGCCAAATATAAATTATTTAATTTACTAATCTTTTACCATTTATAGTAAACGGGAAAATACATAAAACAAACGACTGAATAGGAGTGGTGAAACAGGCATAGTTTTATTTCATTTTTCATTCATACTCAAACACAACGTGGTTCCAAACAAAAAAGAAAAAATGATTGCCATTTTATAACATGGCATATTAGAGTGTCTAAGCACTTATAACATCGATAAATTGAAAACACTGATTGCAACTGAAGAACACTAGTGTTGCAATATTAACTGTCTTTGGAACCAACGTCTCACATCCACAAATACAGAACACTTTCTGAATTTTTACATTGTCAATCGGCGGATAACGACAGAAAATCGTTACTATCTGAAATATATAACAAAGTTAGACACTGGAAAAATAACACAGAGTGAAAACTGTTTTGTTATAACATACGTTAGAAAACTGGGTGGGAGGGAGGGTAATCTTGTTGTCACTATGCCCGTTAGACCTCGAATAGCGTAAATCCCGTGTGGAGCGGCTTTTATATCAAGCCGCAATCAATCGAGCCGTAAAATTTCTATATTTAGGAACGTTTCCTAATAAGGAAACTAGATAAAAAAGTAACATGTAACTGAAACGAAAATAAATAAATTTATATTTTCTTTCATTTCATTCAGCCAAATATAAATTATTTAATTTTCTAATCTTTTACCATTTATAGTAAACGGGAAAATACATAAAACAAACTACTGAATAGGAGTGGTGAAACAGGCATAGTTATATCGACTGGAAAAGTCCGGGAAGATATAAAAGTGCAATCACAGCCCAATGCACGAAATCGACTTATACATGTAATACAACCATGCTTTCGAACGTACAATAAAACAAAACATTTAACCGTAAAGGTAAAACTCTAAATAACTTTATATTCCCAGATTTAAAGTCACAGACTGTATAGTCTCTAGATTTTCTCTAACATAACAATCTTTAGCAATATCCGTTTTCCAACGGCCGTGTTTCTTTATCAGTCTATCAGATACTCCATTATTACTAGCGCTCGTAGCGCCCCCAGACCGAAATGAATGCAGCCCGAATTTGGACTTGTCTAATCCTAACATTGAAATATTTTGAAGAATTATTTCCCTAGCTCGTGTGTAAGATAAATGAGATCCCTGTCTCAGTTTGAAAATACCAGACTTGTTAAAAAATGAAATTTTTCTAAAAATGTTATCAGATGAATTATCTGGAATTTTTGCCATCGTCAAATATTTTTCTAAAGCTGTGACCGGACAAGTATTCTGCCCTGTACGACTAACAATGACAACTGACCCTTTCGCTATCTGGTCTGCCTTAGATCTAACAACGGATACCTCGACATGATCCTTTTTAATATAAATGCCACTTCTTCTCAATGAAACAACTTCATTAAATCTGAAAAACCCTGAAAAACTCAATAATGACATTGCTACGAATCTCATGTTGATAAGAGAATCAGTAGTCCCGAAATGTTTTACTATTAAATCTAGCTCTTTTATAGAAATTGGGTCTTTCGCGTTATGCTGTTTGCCCACTGATCTGATAAGACCGTCTTTCACATTTTTGATTAAATTTGAACAGCATGGATCTGGTAAATTTGCTAACTTATGTGCAAAAGAAATCCCGTAAACGATATTGTTAATTTAGAATCTGAGTGCAAATCCTTTTGTAAACAAGACAGATACAGTGCTACGTGGTAGTCTGAAGCCGGAATAGCCGGGAAATCAAACTTTTTACACCATGTACAAAAGTGCTTAAAATACGTGTTGTTTCGTGGGGGTTTCGTTTTGAGGAGGCTACGTTTTTGGTGCGTGGCATTCCCTGTTTGATATTTTTCTTTGTTTTTTAACCGTATTCTTGGCTTTGGATTTCAAAGACAATTCTTTGATTCTATCGTGTGCTTCACGCAGATCTGAATGAACTGGACACGAGTTGACCTGTCTCCATATACCAACTTTAAACACATCTGTTAAATGTATAAAAACTAAAGAAAATAATTTTTACATTCACGAACAGTCTCATAACTGTCGTTTAAATTTAAGCCACCATACTGTACTAAAACACTCCTAATTTGTAGTCCGATGCCATTGTTGTAACAAAACACATGAAAAACAAGTTCCCCAGAGGAACAGACATTGTATATATATACAGTAGCCTCATAGAACTTAGTATGTTCCCTCCGCTACATACAATGTGAACAATCATAAAAGGTTATCAAACAACATATTCCTCGGAGGAACAAAACATTGTGTAATGAACCATAGCCTCTCAGGACTAAATACGTCCCCTTCGCTACAAACAATGTGCACTGTCATATATAAATCTACAAAAAGAAGTTCCCCGGAAGAACAAATACTTTTTTAGTACTATAAACAGTTATGTACTATATGTGTTCAATCCTAACAGCCAATACTTTGCTTTTGAACCTCATTGAATCAAAAACACATTTTTTAACTCCTGAATTTACGAAAATGCGATGGCTTTCAGAAAATTCTAGAATTTCCTTGATAAAGTCTCTTTTCACTTGATTTTTATGGAAAAGAAGCGGCCAAAATGCCGAACTAGGCCATTTGGGAACTACCAGCGTACCTGCGGCTTTGAAATAAAGTAAATGTGACAAAGCTTTAGGCACCAACTTGATAGGTGGCACTAGCCAATTATTACAGTTTCCCCACGACTGTGTAAAAGCTGCCTCGGTTTGAAAATCAATGAACTTGGAATTGTATCTCTCAATTTTCCTATTTCTGAAAGTGGCACATCTATCTACGTCGTGCGGACCCCACATTTTATCAAGACATTGGAAAAATTCTACTGAAACTTCCCACTCGTCTGTACAACTCAACTTGCTAATATCGTCAGCAACTTGGTTGAGTTCCATGGGTACCCATTGAATGCCTAAATCTATATTAAACTGAGAACATAACTCAAAAATGTCTCGGGACTCCTTCTGAAGCTCGGACTTAGTGCTACCTGACTGAACTATGTGTACACATGAACCACTTTACGGACTGATCTTTCAAAGTTTGTCCGTAGGCCCTTAAAGCTAATTTGACTGCGCGTAGTTCTCTGAAAGTTGAGCTTGTAGTTTTTTCGAAATCTGACCACTTACAATGAAAAACGCTATCCTTACAGCTTACTATATATGAGCCTGCTGCAACGTGGGACGCGTATGAATAGACTATAGTCTTTGTAGGAGAGTAATCTTTAAGAAACCTTTTGTTTCTTTTCACTAAGTTATTGATCCAGAATTTAATCTCATCGATACATTGATGATTTACTGAAATCTTGTATCTAAAATCCCAGGACTTTCTGTTTTCTATTTCCATGTACAAATACCTGGTCATTAATCTTGTAAGATTTCCGATAACAGCGGACATTGAAATAATCTTCCCCTTGCACTGAGCAAGTTTTCTAGCGGAAACGAAAGGCAAATCATTCAAAATGGCTTGCAAAGAAGAAATACCTATCAGGTATACTGATGTAAAATTCTATACTATTCCAGTAAATACCTATCCACTCTAAACACTGTACGGGTAACCAAACGGATTTTTCTTGATTTATAACAAAACCAGCTTTCTGTAAACTATTTTGTACAAAATGCGAATCTTCTAAACTTGTATCATAATTCTTATTTGTACCCCAGCCATCATCTAAAAACATCACGATTTTAATTCCGTTATTTCTCCAGAATTTTACCATTTCCCTCATAAGTTTAGTGAAAACAAAAGGGGCAGAACTCAGGCCAAAAACTAAAACTGTTAACACGTAGTACTTTCCCTTTATTGAAAAACCTAAATAAGTTTGAAGACTGGGGAAAATATCCAAATGATAGTAACCTTTGCTAAGGTCAAACGAAGCAAAAACAATCTTTATCAAAATACTCTTAACCTACTTTCCAATCTTCGAAAGAGAAACTATCTTTCCAAATCCATTTGTTTACTATTCTGAGATCTAAAATAAGACGTTTTTTGCCTTGTTTGTTAACAGAAACTGTAAGTGGGCTAACAATATGTGGAACAGACTGTGTTTCTATAATGCAGCCACTCTGTAAAAGTTCATGAACGGTTTCTTCTACAAAGGCGAAATGCTCTAAAGCGGACCTGTTATTTTTTGAAAAACTCGAATCTGGAAGTTCTAGAAAAGGAATTTTGTACCCATTATCAATAATATCAATAATTTCTGGATTAACGCCTATATGTTTCCAATACGAAATATGTTCCCTGAGGCGACCCTTTACATTTGTAGAAGATTTCGTTATCTCTAAAATCATACCCAGATCTTGATTTTCATAAGAATCAAAGTACTGAAAATACTTATCATTTATAATCTTTTCTTGGTGTGTTGGCTGGTTCTCCGGGTGAGTATCTGCTGACGGTAGCGGGAATGCCTCGGGTCCTGGACTGATCTCTGGCTGTACATTCGTGACGGAAGTGGCCCCTAAGACCGCAGGAGAAGCAGATGGCCGCATCTCTGGATGTTCCAGTACCATGTGAGGAACGAAAGGACTGCAGAAACCGGTCAGGAAAAGGACTGCCCTGTCCTTGGTTGTTGTTAGGTCTCCCCATGAAATCATACAAACGTTTATTAATATTGTAAGGAGAGGAACTGCGAGGAACAGAAGTGGTTTTCTTTGTCTTAATTTTCTTGAGAGCCCTGGCCTCTGCCTGTTTAATGCGCTTTTCGTCATCACTATCTGAACCCAACAGCGGTTTTTCATATTCGGACACCGTAGTCCAGCCCCCATGGGAAGTTTCAGCTAAAGTAACTAACTTGTTCCGGTGCTTCAGTTTAGACACAGTATCATCCAAGACTTCGCCAACTTCTTGTGGCAACAAATGTTTATAATTTCTAACCACTTCTATTCCCTTTAGAATTTCAATGTTAAATTGTTACTGAATTCTGTTCGACTCTTTTTTAAATTGAACTGCTGGTTTTTCCTTTTCAGTGTTACGAGAAACTAAAGTTTGTTTAAAGTCTTTTAACTGAGCGTCTAAATACGTTTTAAAAAGCGAAAATGCTTCTATTGCTGAATCCCCTGGGGACTTACTTGAATTGTTTCCATCGTTGTTAGAGGGCGCAGAAAGGCTTCTATCTCCTCCTCCAATATGGCTGTCTTCTTCCATTGAAACGTGACACGTTGTCGAAAATGCCAATCTAATCTAGTACATGTATGTATAATCTTGTTGTCACTATGCCCGTTAGACCTCGAATAGCGTAAATCCCGTGCAGAGCGGCTTTTATATCAAGCCGCAATCAATCGAGCCGTAAAATTTCTATATTTAGGAACGTTTCCTAATAAGGAAACTAGATAAAAAAGTAACGTGTAACTGAAACGAAAATAAATAAATTTAATTTATTGATGGGTGCTAGGGTATATATATATATACAGTCAAACCCGGCTGCAGAACCTCCCTTGGGGACTGAAAATGCTGCTATTTGTGAAAACATTTTTTTTTTCAAGACAGGTGACGTGTGACCATAGTAAGCAGTTTATATGTATTTGGAGGCTGTCTACAGTACGGGTCTGACTGCATAAGGGAGTTCATCGGTTCTGAGACAAAGGTGAATGTACCAAGTAATATAGCAAAAACAAAACAAGATTATGTGGGATAAGGCCGTGACTTTCTTGTAAATTTTCAAATGAAAATTATGGCATATTGTAAATATATAGCATGGTATATATGAAAATGATGTGAAAATATGAAAGACAAAGCTCCAGCTAAAATGCCTGGAAGCAACATAGCAGCGCGAAGGTGCAGAAAACTATGAAAATAAGCGCAGAACATACCAGACCTAATAGGAAATTGTAGGTTCTAGTACTTCGCACTAATGAGAAACGAGACAAAGATGCTCTCGCCGATCTCTATGATATAAGATGATAACTATAGATTTCAACGAATGTAATGCATTTTAGATTTTAATACTAATAAGATTTACAATTTACCATACCGAAATGCACATTACGTGTATTGAGGGCCACTCAACATTTTATAAAAATAAAATTCGCCAAAACGAGATATGCAGTGAACACACGTTTACTCAATAAGTACAGCAGCTCATTGACAAACAGTTAAAGTCTAGAGCTAGAAAATACCTTTTGCTATGTACCTTAATTTTTAAGATGTATCAAAATCTATGAAACTCGCTGCATATTTTACATACTGTATATCTTTTAACGTTACAATGTCTTTCAGGTACATGTACATATGCACATATTATCCAATAGTTCGATTACTATAAGCCAGGGTCACCATGAAACCTTTTACTGAGGTTTCAGTCAAAATGTATTATCTATTTATTTTGAACGAACATCAGACGAACGGACGGACGGACGGATAGGAAACCAATAGCCTTAAGACTTTCAACCAGAAGAGTCTTACTGCCAATGACTTGTTACGTCATAAACAGAATATGCTTGAACAGTTTCCTGTGACGTCTTCTTTGCGTTCATATTATCGAAATTATTATTCATATCATTATTGTTATTATAATTATTATTATTATTAACATTATTCTCATAATTGATTCAATTCTGTTTTACACCTATTTTCGATATTTCTTGATTATTTCGTTTTCCATATCAATGCATTTTTATAACTTATTCTTTTACATGCAGGCAGTTAAGTAATGCATGCAATGGACCTAGATAAATCAGATCTATTAAAATTAACCAGGTACAACAGTTACCTTTCAACACAAGATGCCCCAATAGCTGCCGATCCCGACCATGTCACGCCGCTCTTATAGCTAAACTGTTTGAAGTCATTAGGAGAATAGCCGGTTGACGACATTAGTTTTCTGCAGTCCCTTATACCAGAGATTGACCGTGTTAATGCTGGTGTTACAGTTGCTGACGTAATGGATTATCCGCATCAAAGCGTACAGGCTAGAACTGCGTCTAAAATTAATGTGTATGCATTTCATTAGCGTGTAACAAAATTGATAACCCAAATCCATATTTTAGTCATTAAGAAATACATTTATAGCTGAATATTGTTCAAAATATAACAATAATCTGTATTAATTTATCTAAGTCCTTGTATATGATAATCTTTTGCAGAACGCAACCATGCAAAGTATTAGCAGATTCGGTTCGATTAAATTGGTTCATGAGAAATCACTCGTCGCACTCCCAAGTAGTGTGGCTTATTCCATTTAGCTAAGAATGTTTGTGTTTTTATTTCTATAGCACCGTTCTCCATAAGTTTCGTTGTTTTGATGGCTTTTTTTAAATGTAAAATACTTTCAGAAACAGTAACCAGACTCAAGTATGAAAAGCACATTTTACCTTACTTCGAGCATGTCCGCATTATATTTTTTACAATTCTGAAAGAGCTTTGAAATTTCATTACAATAAATTGATAATATAATTATGTATAAATCCGTGAATTATTTGATTTAATCATGTCGTTTTCGTGCTTTAGAAAAAATATTTTACGACTTAGAACTGTGACAGTCTGTTATTAATTTTCATAAGTATCACTTATCATTTACTATTATACATTACGAGAGTTGAGATCAAGGTTACACTGCTGATGTATAAAATTGAAAATATATTTTACATTTGTTTCGAAACAAACAGCAGCCTACCAAAATGTTACATTATGAAAACATCCAATATACACGTATCTTTCTTGTCAGCTGTTAATGTTTCATGCCATGGTACGAACCCAACTGGAACGCTCTCTTGCTGGTACAGCTAATCGAGTTAAATAGCCTATTTCTTTCCATGGAAAAAAAGTAAGCTTACATTACCTTATTACATACCAATTTTCTTCTATGCAGTCTCTACAATCACTTCAACCATCTGACCGCCATTGCATAACTGAAATACTGTTGAAAACGGCATAGAACCAATTAATTGTATGTCGCCCCTTTCTCATCGGATCTGTTTGGCTGTAACTAGAATATGCAGCATGTTGTTTTTTTTTTCGGCGACGCCGTTTAAATTCGTTTTCGTTTACCTATGCCACGTGACTTCAGTTTGCCAATCAAACTACTTGATAACGCATTATAGATAATTTATCAAAATGGAAGATTTATGCAACACTGCCTGATTGGACGAGAGTGTCAATTTCTTTCACTCTGTTGATTGTGCTACGCTGAGTGAAATGTAGACAAAGGGTTTATCCTAAACGACGCTGCTCACAGTTTTAAAGCTAACTTTGGCTCAGTATATTTAGCAAGAATATTGATATATCTCAAAATAATAAGTAAGTTTAATAAATATGATAAAAACCTGTTCAAATACCAACATATATCAAATTAAAGAAAGAGCTGAATACGGTCTGCGTATCACATGAATAAGGGTGTGAAAAGAGTCTTTTATGTAGAGAAGTGCTTTTTAAAAGATTTTCCTTGTTACAATTGTCGTCTGTATATGAAAAGGTTTCTTGCTTTTGTGACTTATTCAGTTTGCATATTAAAATGAGTACTTGTTTGCTTTGATATATTTGTTACAAATTATTTAACTGATTTGTTATATATGAATATTTTTTTAGTATGGTATGCAAATATTGAACTCAGTTGAAATCTGTTTCATTATATATATGCTATATAATGACTGAATCTCATTACACTGAAACGAAGGTACGTTGCATACAGTTTATCTATGTGATATAACTACGGTCAAACTTTGCTTATGAAACAGAAATATTGAAATAATTATAATTGTATGTTTTGCTTGAGCTTCACTTTTTATAGGTGTGACGTCATTGTTCAAAGATTCACGAATAGCGAATATGCATTTGTTAAAGCGGGATCAGTTGGCCTGTTTTAGAAATAAATAAAAATAATAAATAAAAAAATCCTTTGATTTGTTCTCATGTATTCTAATCAAACTTGATTTGTAGCATCTTTATTAGGCCCGCAGCCAACTTTGTTCAGCTGGGACATTTGACCCCTTTTACGGGCTGCTAGAGCTAAAACTAGAAATGCCTTTATACAGCGTCTCATGAACAGCTTGGTGGATCTTTGTCATACTTGGTCTGGAGCATCATTATAAGGTCCTCTTACAAATTTATTTATATAGGAACTTGGGCCCTATTAGGGACCACTATAGCTAAAAGTAGATATGCCTTTCTTCGCATTAACCACTAAAATGTAATGGATTTTTGTCAAACTCGATGTGTAACAATATCGTAAGGTCTCCTGCTATTTTGTTACAAATGGGGATAGGGACCAATTTAGCTAAAAATATAAACACGTTTAATGACCTCTTCTCATGAACCGCTTCATGAATCTTCATCAAACTACTGCTGTAATTATTCGTCTAAGGATAAACGAAACAAAATTGCAACCCTACGAAACCTTTGCGAAAAATTAAAAGAGAACCATTTAAATTGTTAAAGTGCGGTGTTTAGTTTTGCAATTTGAAAAATGTTAGATGAAAGATGAATGTTAGATGAAAAATTCATAAACTTCTTTCCTTATTACAATTCGCCGACCATCATTTTTAAAGATATTTCTTGTTATCATTTGAAGCAAGGTATTTAAATTTAATTTTGACAATTAGTAAAAAAACAATCATTTGTATATTTCTTTTATTTTATGACGTAATAATTTGTATTTTTTTTTTAAATATATTAGGCTACAAAGAAAAGATTCTTTGATTCACTCAAACGTTACAAAATCATGTTACAAGATATTTCCGAAACACGAGTATTCTAGACAATGTACGTTAGAAATGCATAAACCTCAATACGCCTCGGGCGGAACCAGTACTTGCATACTGAACATATGATTTAAGTCCATAAATAATTATGACTGAGAATAATGTATAGTAACTAACGTACTGCATTTTTCAAGCGCATGTACATGCAACCAAAAACGCTCGACCACGCCCATGTTTTACCTGTGAGTGTTTGTCAGCTCACTATACCAGTTTATTTTATTTTTTTTAAACTAAAATTCACTTCAGACTGATCTAAATTGTGAATTCTCAAAAACAGTAGCACTGCAGTTTTCTGCCGTATTCTTCTGCTATGAATTTTTGTAAACGATCTGTCCTCTACGGATTTCCGATAAAGAATGTACTTGTCACTGCACTAAATTTGCCCATGAATAACCCGTGGGATTAAAACTTGTCAAACTAGTATTTGAACTGATACGACTATAAATACAAATACAGGTGCGGATTAGCAGTGAGGCGTTATGTTAGGCAAGACGATACCCACCAAAATTAAAATAATTTATTTCATAAGAGAACATAAATTTACTTAATTTAAATAAAATATAAAATTTGTCCGTTACATGACAAAACCTGTATTAGTGACAAAAAGTCAAAATTGGAATGACAAGATATTCACGAAAAATATTCTTACTTTTTCATCTGAAAACAGTAGGACGTTGTCGTGCATGACATTTATTTTTATGTCATTTTTGTGATAAATTATACGTATCACTAGGTAAACATCTCACTTTAAATATTTAGAAACAGTTTAGAATGTCTTGGCTGAAAAATAACCGAACCATGTATTTTTGTTTCGTCACACTTCTATATTATCATAGTGCACGGTTGCTTTGGAATTTCGGTTAGTATAACAACACAAATAACATTTATTTGGAAAATATGGTAGAATTGGATTTGCCTTAGATAGACTGTTGTACGCTATTTTATGAAAATATATGACATAGGCTCTGCTTGACCTTTTCGGCGTAAATATGTATGCATAGGACCACGTGCATTTATTATATACGTCGGTCAAAAGTATGGGTTTTCTCATGACAACAACGGAAAGCATTAATACCAAGTCTCATAGTGACGGAGCTTTGGCCACCCTAAGAAATGATCTTGCTTATCGCCATGCATTCTAAACCTATAAAATATTCCACAATGATCGAATACATTTGCCTCTTCTTCGGCCTGAACTCTGATGTTCGCTCCGTAATACTGTAACCCAGCGTGAAATGTTTACATACATTTGGAGTCGCAATCATATTTCATAGATTACTATTGTATAATATTTATATAATATATTGATAAACATTAGAAAGTCAGAGACGAAGCTGTCAGAAAAAAAAATACTTATGTTTACCGGTTTCAACATAAAGTTGATATAAACTAGTAGTCTGGATTATAATAATATAATTATTATAATAAATTTCACGACCTATATTTTAAAATCTCAGACATTTTGCTCGCATCGCTCTCAATAAACAGTGCAGTATTTGACATAACATGACGCCTCCCAACCAAGGTCAGTTTGCAATAGAAATATTTTAATCCGACTTCAGTTAAAGAATATTCTAGAATATTCAACAACACAAAATTCTTTCGCTTCGCTTGTAATAACCTTTGTGCCTAACGGTCTACACAGTTATAATTAGTAAACTTGTGATTGTAAAATTTATTCAATGTAAATGGACAATTCGGGCCAAGTTTTCTCTATACATAAAAAAAGCCGAAATTAAACTGAGCAAAATCTGCCAGCCCAATTATTTTCAAATTGCCGGGCCCTAATTGTTGAATCTGAACAATTCTACCGCTTGTAGAGTTTTTATTCCCTGGCTATCGAAGACCAGTGAGGTATGCACTATCCATCTTTCACAATAACTTTCGTTTTCAGCTCCTTTTACAGTTCTCATTTGATTGAAATAAAACTCAATATAAATCAACATCGTCATCATGGAGCACGCTGGTACCAGGCATTTTATTGCGTAAATTCCTGTTTTGACTTTATATGTAAGCTGGCTGATTCATTCCTATTCCAAATATATTTTGTCCAGTGTTTTGAGAATACCCCTCGAAATCGATCGAAATACGTATACATTTGCGTAGCCGTGTACATTTCCATTTACGCCGAAAAGGTCTATTCAAAAGCTGACAAGGAAGTTATATTATAAACCTGAACTGGTAAAGTAATGAATATTTTATAAAAAAGGTTAGCGACGGGTTGCTTTACTTAAGATATTATATAGAACAAAATTTTGCGTAGTTTAGGTGTTTTACAAGAAAGGATTATTTTTACCTTAAAGGTATGGTACAGTCTTTCAATTCTTACAATATTTATTGTCTAATAAACCCGTAGTCAAGTATAAATATGCTGTGTTACAGTAGTTAAATCGGGACAAAATAGGAATGTCTTTGTATGTCTCTTTTTTCTCAATTAACTTAATATTATCTTGCTTTCATGTTCCAATATGTAGAAAACACTACTTATATAGCATGACATTTATATGAACCTAGAATAAAAAACATATTTCTATATGAAAGTATAAAGCGAAAATAAATAACAAGAAAACCTAATAATAAGTCGCAAGCAAACCTATTTGAAACGTACACAAAGTCAAAGGCGCGCAAGTCGGGATATTTAGTTTTATATTTTCAACGGGAATACCACAGTGATAACTTTGTCATGATCATTATAAACAATGGGAAAATCTATTGCTTATCAGACATGAATGCATAGATCATTACTCAGGGATGGATACAGGGTTTTGGTTTGGGAAGTAGGGGCGCGGAGATTCTACTGGGTGTCCACGGGCATGCACCCCCATCTGGAAATTCTTTACCAAGTATACCACAAATATCCAATTTGACCTATATTTGACATAGTATGAGCATGAACATTTGACACAATGCCATTACTAGATATCTAAATTTCAGTACTGAGACATTATTGTAAATGCTTTCAAAAAAGGAATATGACTTAGTTGATAGCTTTTTAATGTGACTATTCTCCAATTCTATCCCTTCAACAGTTATAAATACTACTGATATAAAGCTATGCGAGAGAAGTGATCCGCCAATTTTGACTAAGATGACTGATATCACGATTTTGAAAATGAATGCTCGTTGGATTTTAGTGGAGGGGTGGGGCGCACAGACTTCGTACCCTTGGAGCCGCCTATGACACTGAATTCCGAGCTTGACCTATGCACGAGTTTAGTTAGATATTTGAACTGACTTAGTCATACAGAAGGGGTCGGTTGTAAAAGTTCTTACGGAGGTTAACGTTTAGCATTACATTTTGAGAATAAAATTCAAACAACACTAAATCATAAAAGGAAAGGGATGTTTCACATGAAAATTGAAAAGCATATAAAACTGTTATATTACTGTATCAGACAATTATCAGTTTACTGATATATACCTTTTCAGACTGAATTCCGGATAAGGACTTCATCTAGGGGCCACACTTTTTGACAGTTCAATGACTTTAAAAACTCGCCATTTTCAAAGAACCGTTACATTTTCATTTTGATGCATTTACAATAATGTCTCAGTACTGAAATTTCACATAACAAGGTAGAACGTAGTTTTCAGCAATTGTTTATTTTTATTTCTTTACAAATTATTAATATAATAGATTATAACTGTGAAGAGTATGTGCACGTCCAGGCCTTTGGACCAAATAGGATATTGTCCTAACAGGTACGCTTTATACACCTGCATGGCTTATCTGATGTAATTTCAAGCAAAAATGTCAGATTTTCGTACGGAAAAAACACATCATTTATTAAAGTAGCAAATATTATTTAGAAGAAACGACTGGACTGTAGGTAAAGCAGTTAAGCTTCACGTGTAAGCAAACCAGGTTCAGATGATTTTAACCGCATCTTGCAAGTCGTAATCACCATGGTCGTTTCCCAAATGAAATTTAATAGAAAGAGTCCGATACCGTTGCTCCTGGACAAAACGGTGTCCAGTGCAAGAATAGAAAACCTTACATTTATAAGAAACAAGAATGAGATGAATAAAATAATCTTGAGTTTAAAGTAAAAAGCGCCCACTCAAAGTAACCGATAAAAACACTGCGGTTGATGTCACGAGTTATCATAAAATCAGTGATATTTGTAAGATTTTGTAGATGTGAAGTAAAATTGAATTTCCATGTTCACTGCATAAAGTTTAGCTCTGATCACTGGGTCTTGATATCTAAGGGCAAGACGATATGATAGAATACATTGTGTCTGAAATCATTTTCCTCTAACTCTGATTCAAGTGGATAAATTGGAAATGACTTTAATAGCTAGAAGTTTATTATGATTGTTCTTCATAGTATGCATTTATGTTATGTATATGCTGTAAAATAAAACATATTATTATCATTAAGGGGTTTTTGTCCTCTTTAAAAACACCAGGGAGCTTTTTTTCTACCCTGAAAAATACACCAGGTGGCTTTTGTCTACTCGTCAGGGAGTTTCTGACCACCTTGAAAAACAACAACAACAACAACAACAACAACAAAAAAACAAAACAACAACAACAAAACAGGGAGCTTTTATCCAAATGACCATTTTTAGACCAGGTGGCTGTTGTCCAAGGGGCTTTCGTCATACATTCCTTGCGGAATGTTGCGGAGAACAGGTTAGTACTGGTAAAAAAAGGAACATTGGCTAGGTTTACCATGAATGCGATACAACAGTCGATTTTGTGACAAGACACAGGACATTGCGACGCGACATAAGACAACTGAATACAGGAATGATCATGACGCGTTACACTGTCGTATGTCACCTCTGTATCAAGAAATGTCGCGGTAAATATCGAATTTTACGTCCTGATGTAGCGTGTCGCGTCTCAATATAGTGTTGTATCATGTTTCACCCAGTACTCACTCGGCACGAAACACTACAGTGCGACGCGACATATAACATAACGATGAGAAATTAACACCCCATTTTATAGTGCAAATGTCGTGGAATTGCCGTTTAAATTGTTACATTGTTCAGTTATCTAAAACACGTCACAAAACATACAAAGCGAAACACGACATTATACTGACATTATACTGAGCAATTTAGTGTGTTGTTAAACAACCACACGGTGAATTTATAAAATGTACAAGCTCAGCATCTGCATTGTAATATGTATTACACAACATTTCACCGTACACCCAGTTGATATAGACTATGAAACAGAAAATCAAATAAAGAACTCACAAAATGTTAGTGATATACTTCCAAACGAGAGAAACACCAAGTATACTAATATTCCAAATATCGTCAGGAAAGATATGCAAATACATCGATGTTCGGGAATCTTAAATCAGGCTACTGCGAAAAGAAGTAGCAATGCTACAATGCTACTGAATAGAAGAGAAAAAACATATGCTGACACTGTTAAAACCAAAATTACTGGAGAAGTCAATAGGAAAGCTCGTTATGAAATCCGGCAGAAAATAATGATTATAAAATTGCAAATAATGTAACAATGAGCACAAAATGAAATGCATCAAAAAATAAATCAAATAAAATTATGAATATGTAAACCAAAAAAAAAAAAAAAAAAAAAAAAAGACCCATAAAACACTCACGATAAACCAGAAAGTAAATATTTTCGCCAACTTTGACAAGTGTTTGATATTAAGAGGATTTCTCTAAATCAAGGTCAGAGTAAAAAATGACAAGCCAGATAAACAGTCGAGAGATCGTATATCCAGAAGTGACAGCCCATGTTCAATTTGTGACAAAAACAATCGTACAACATAAGAATGTAGGTTCCGCATGAAACGGTTCAGTGGAAGATTTTATACTTGCATACTGTAAAATCAGGTAAATAAGCGTATACGCTTATAATAATTTTAGTGACACTTTTACGCGCCTATTTTTGATATGCGCTTATACTTAAGCCAAAACTATGCGCTTATATTTGATATGCGCTTATAGACAAGCCGTGTGCGCCTATTTTTGATATATTAGGAAAATTGACAGTGCTTGGTAGAGAAAACGAAAGTAAAACATGGTCATGGACGTGCGCCGTGAACTACTTCCTTTAATTACATACAGTATTTATACATAATGAAAGCATAATGATCATACATAATTTGCAAATAATGCTCAATCTCTCGAACCATTCAATCATTGTTCAACACGAAGATTGTAACATTTTATCCATATTGTTTTCACAGATTTAAAAAAAAACTGACAAACTGAACATTATGACAACGAAAACATTTTCTATTCAAAAAGCATGATTATCGTAAACAATTATCGTTTTATCAGACAATAGACGTTAAAATCTTTTGACATACATCGGCTATTCAACAGGTAAGAACATTTGTCACCTGTATTTATTACAAACAATTATCACGGTATAATACCGTTAATTACGTCTTTTTTTGCTGTATCTGTTGTTTGTTTACTAGTAATCAGATATGCGCCTACTTTCGAGACAAAATTATGGTTTCAGTTTTCAGTTTTTTATCAAGCAAATCGGCAAGTTATTTGCCTTTGGCCATTAACATAAACAGTACAAATATGGCAAAGACATGACAAAATACAAGCAACTGCAACAGATACAAACTAGTAGATAGCAACTTGATCAACTTAGTTTAAAAAAGATACTTTCTTAACTAAGAAGCAGTTAACCCGGCAAGGGTTTCCTTTCGCAGCTTGAAAGCTTCGTTTATATATTTCGCTACATTTAATATGGTTTTCTTATTTCTAGATGACATAAAAGAAATAAGCATATGAATATTCGGCCATGTAGTATTTCTTAAATATTTGTGTCTTTCTGACAAGTATAATGGATAGCACAAAAGAAAATGATATTCGGATTCAATCATATTACATGAACAAACTTTACAAATACGTGCCTCTCGTATAGTTCCAGAAAATCTACCAAATTCTATTTCTAAATCATGTGAGCTCAGTCTAAAACATGTTAATTGTTTTCTTAATGCATTATTAGTTACTATATCCAGATAATTTTCATAACAAAAGTTCGATTTAAATTTTTTAAAATATTCTAGCTTAGGCATGGTCTGGATAGTAGCATGCCAGTTTTGGATATATTGATCCCTCAAGCGTTGCTTAATGACAGGAAAATAGTTAACATCTACGTTAAAATCAGTCCATATGTAACTTAATCAAAGTGTCTCTAACAGTTGTTTTACTCTCATTGCCCAGCCATTGTTATCATTACTATTACATTGTTCGATAAAGCATGTATGCATGGGCGAGTCATTACATTTCATCACCTTAAGCCAATGTTTCAAGGCTCTTTCCTTGCAAATTACAGACAAAGGGTATCTGCCTAATTCGCCAAACACGGCCACATTCGGCGTCTGCTGACGAACACCTAGTATATATTTGCAAAATTTGATGTGAAGTTTGTCTATTTCTTTAAAATCATATATACCCCAAACATCAGCACTATATAATAAAATTGGGACCACCATTTTATCAAACAATGAGAGTTTTGTCCGTACATCTAAGCTTATCCGACTAAATATTGAAATTAAACAATTATATGCTTTCAGTGCTTGGTCAGATAATGTTCTTACGGCATTTTTCATATTACCTGTGTAAGTAAAATTCACACCTAAATAGCAAGTTGACATGCGCTTATTATCCCATACGGAATAACGGTAAGGCCGTGTGCGTTTACTTTTGATATGCGCTTATATTCGAATATGCGCTTATTTACCAGATTCTACAGTATATACCGTTGGTAATTTTTCAGAAAATAGGAGACAGGCCAAGTGGTCATGATAAATATATTAGTATGTCCAAGTCGATTTAAGGCGCTAGGTAGTCTTTGTCCGAATTTCTCTCAAATAATAGATTGCTGTGTCTATAGAGATGACTCGGATATTTCAGAAAAAGTATCTTTACCAGGTGTCAGTAGTGACCAGAAACAAAAGTAAACCATCAGATGTTAAGATTATAAATGTTTATAATGATTTTATAAAGTACTGTTCTGTTTCAAGAGTCACTTGTAATGAAAATGAAAGTAACAGTTAAAGCATTACTCGTGTCCTATATATGAACGTTAGCAATGAAAAGTCCAAGGTTGGCATAAACTTTGATGCTTCAGAAACAAGGGCGGATCCAGGATTTTGTGTTAGGGGGCGCAAATAGGGGGTCCGGGGAAATGCCCCCCCCCTTCTGGTGCATTCTGGGCGTTCTGAGGAACTTCATTTGGTACCTTAAAAGGACAGGTTTTGTGACAAAATCAACCATAGTAACATGCTAATTATATTCCAAGTTTTAAGACTTATTCTTGCGTAAGTATCTCAGAATGGAATTTCTTAGTCCGATATGATTTCTGAGGATGTTTATGGGTAGGGTTACCAAGGGCTATTAGCATATTGTACAAATGGTAAAGAGCGTTATAGGAGCTCATGCAAACTTTGTAGGATTTTTATTGTGCAAGCGTAGCGAGCAAGGAAAAATGCATATTTTATAACTTTTATACCTAGAACAAAAGACAAATTACATATGCGAGCGTAGCGAGCGAGAAAAAGTACATATTTTATATTTTTCACACAGAACAGAAAGATAAATACCTATGCAAGCGTAGCGAGCGAGAAAAATGCATATTTTGCATGTTTTTCACCCAGAACAAAAGATAAATACCTGTGCGAGCGTAGCGAGAAAAATGCATATTTTGCATGTTTTTCATCCAGAACAAAAGACAAATTACCTATGCTCCGGCGATATAAGAGGGAGCGTGGGGTGGGGGCGATTGCACTTGAGAAAACATTTGTAATGGAAATTGTGAGTGCCATAAAAATGTAATTCATAGAAATGATATTGTGTCAGATGCTCAACGCAGTAACAATGTTATTGAAGAACAATTATACTATTTCAGAAAATACGTGTTACAATGATAGTTGCCAGCGATTTTTTCCTTCTTTATAAAGTACCCATAAAAGGACCTTTTCCCAATTAAAAAATGCAATTTTTTCCCCAATTATTATCCAAAAATTCTCCAAATGATCAAATTAAGTTTGCATTTTTAATTAACTATAAAATTCCCAATCTGAGAAAAAATCCCGCTATTTTCCCCAATTTATCCGGTACCGGACCTTTTCCCAAAAGGGCAAAAAAAAAAAAAAATCACTGAGTTGCACTAATGACAATATAAGCAAAGTGCTATGTTTAGATACCAAAACCATCACAGTGACTTCAAGTACTACTACTAACAGCAACAATAACAACAACAGAAACAACAACAGCAGCAACATCAATAATAATGATATTGGTAATAATAATAATAGTAATAACAATGATAAAAATAATAATTGTAAAACTGTAAGAACAGATACTGTTTCAGACAATAGCGATAAAAGCAAAATTAATAGGTATAAAACTGCAACTAAAAGTAGTGATGGTCATATTTCTATAAGTGCAGTGCACTCTTTGAGTTTAGGTTTAAAAAGGAAAGGACTGAATATTGGACATCAAAATGTACAGAGTTTTAAGCAATATCGACGATAATTTTAATGAAATTCAGTTGATGTTAAAGTTATAATCCTGTAAAAAATCACCGTGAAAATAAAGCAAATAACTTTGTAGATTTGTAGAAAACAGTCTAATGAACAAATTCGCCCGTTAGTTAGACTTGGATGGCCAAATATTGTTGAGATACAAATGGATATAAAACCATGAAATATTTAATGACAAGCTGGTCACTAATTCACTCGCCAGGCTTCGCCGAATTCCGTAAACCAACGAAGACAGTGTCACGTGACAAATATTTAAATACGTCGAAAACAACAATGGCTGATTGGCCGTGATAGGATTTTGTGTAAAGACGGCGGATAAATGCAGAAATTTACAAATATTTTGCTTTTCGATGCCATTCCTACAAACAATACATTAATGTTATAAAATTAAGCCTGTTGTTAAAGGTCCAATACTAAGGAAAGTGAACATTTTAATTTCTTTTAAAAAGCACAAAAACTATTTCATTTTATTGGAAAATGAAAGTTGGTATGTAGAAATTCGAAATAAATCGCAGTATATGTACAATTATTTTTTCTATGAAGTATGAAGAAAGTTAAAAAGACCTGGGGGTCATTCTGTCGATTCATTGAAATTTCAACATAATACACATACATTTCTTTGAGTTCCAAAGACCTTCTGTAAATTTTGACCTGCCAGTCTTCATTATTTAGTGTCTTGCAGAAGTCTATGCACTGGCTATGAAAAAATTGCCAACTCACTTTCCCTTAGTATTGGACCTTTAAATAAAAGGAAAGACAGTTTACCAGAAAATGCAATACGAATGTGCTAGGCATGTTGTTGTTTTGTTTTTTAAAATAGATTAGCGCGGCTCTTTGTACGGTCCCGTACGAACAATCATTTAACGTGGCTCGTATTACGCTCCCGTACGTTTCACAATCAATTTGTCTACATCTGCACAGTAGTCCCTAGCTAAAAGTTCAGCTCAGAGATGTTTATATAATATGCTGTTACGGATCTCTGAGCTAAAATGAATCCCGTACTGACACCTTACCAGGAATCGTTCCAGAAGTCTGTCACGCTTTAATTTTATCAAATGCAATGGACTCACCTTTTACTATACAATATTTCTAATCAATTTTCCTTTTGATCTGGCATAAATAATCCATGCAACATAATTTGAACACAAGTTTCAAATTGGTACCCCTGTCTGCAATATTTTGTCCGTCATTGCAGTTGTCACCTGATCATGGTACTCTTCATTTTGAAAAACCAATAGGCGATAGAGAATCGTTATTTATTGACATTTTCTGAGAAATTGTATGTTGTTTTACAGATTTTATGTGATTAAATTAAATTCATAAACAGGTAAAATTTTGATATTGTTTTTCAAGAATAACCACGTGCTCTGAACTGTTGCATGACATCATGAGTTTCTCACGACAGGCTATGCGAGATATTGCGGTTATGATACTGATTAGTTAAACAAATGTGGTTTCGCCATAACTTAATGAATGCGACCATCAGAAAATAAAAACAGTGTCAGTTTAGTTATGTTAGCCAGAACTAGATAGTCCCCATTGTCAATGACTGACTGTGACTGGGAGGCGACTGTCTGGTTGACACTTTGATGATTAAGCCTTTATTGAAAACACAAATTAGTGTACAATATTAAAATCAGTACTATTATATTACAAGTTACAGGTTAAAAGCTGATAAAACATATATTTCAGGTTTGAACATCAGTAATCTAGGCCACTCCGGAACTCATTAAGAGTAGCACTAGATTTAACATGATGTGGTAGGTTGTTTCAGAGTCTAATGGTTCTTAGGGGAAAAATTGAGTTCTTGTGATAATGGGTGCGAGAGGAGGGAATATAAAAGTGAAGGACCTAAGAGTCTAGCCGGTACTGGTGATCTACAACCCCCCCCCCCCCCACCACCAAAAAAACAAAATAACAACAACAATGGAATGACGGATTTTATATAAAAGAATCAGGGATGTAGGGATGTGAAATTTCTCCTTGTTTCTAACGTTTGCCAGTACAGTTAACATTTCTGTGATGCTTCATCTACAGACATACATGTAGTTGATTTGAACATATCTGGCGGCAGCCTTTCGTACTCTTTCAATTCCATATGTTAGAGATTGTTGAATGCCAAACAGTTGAGCAATATTCCAATTATGGTTGAACATGTTTTATACGGAGTTTCTTAAATTTGTACATTTATCATATGTCTGATAATTTCTTATCATGTATTTTAGGGTCTTGTTTGTCTTTTTTTGTGATCTAACACTGCTGGTTCGCCTAAATATTAAGCATTTTTATAGTTTTAAATTCATGGATATGTAGCTTATAGCGAAAAGCAATGTTTTTTTTTATTTCTTTTTATATACCCTAATCACTTTGCATTATCGGAATTCAATTCCTTTGACCGGGTCTTTTTCCAAAGCTCTTATTTATGGAGGTACTGGTAGAGAGTCTCACAATCATGCATGATATTTATAGTGAGATAAACTACTGTATCATCTACAACTAGTCTTACGGTGCTTTTAAGTGAGCCTGGCAGGTGACTGATATGTTAAGAAAAGGCAAGGCCTAAGGACATACCCTGGCGGTACCCCTGATACCAAATGTGGTTTATCTGATTGAAAACCTTTTGTGTTCGTATTTAAAGGAAATATTTAATCCACATGGATGTTTTTCTATATATATCTAATTGAAATAGCTTGTAGACCAGACGATTGTGATCGACTTTGTCAAACGATTTGATAAAGTCCATTACTATTAGGTCTGTCTATTTACTAGCTTCAAGGTAATCACAAATTCTTGACTAAAATTTAATAATTGAGATTCACAACTGTGCTTTGAGCGGAAGCCATGTTGGAAGGAATTAATTTTATTATCTAGATGATTAATAATATTTGATACTAAAACATGCCCCATCAGTTGGAAGCAATTGCAAGTAAGAGAATAGGTTTGTGATTGCTGGCTTTGCTTCGTGGGCCCTTTATGTATACAGGGACAACGATAGCCGTCCTCCAATCTTGTGGAACACTGCCGGTACCAAGTGAAGACATGTAAATTTTAGTCTCATTTTTATAGAGGAGCAGTGTTTAAGCTGTGGGCGGACATTGTGTTGTAAGCTGTTTCTTTTACTTTCCTGTTTTTTTCCCCCTTCTGATGAATCTAAGTGAATTGTTTGCTTTTGATGTGAAGTTATCAACATATTCTGACCAAATGAGATACATGTATTTACTTAGTGTGATGCTCAGATATTTAGCAGCGTCTCTAGTTTTTAGTGGGAAAGAGAGAGAGAGAGAGAGAGAGAGAGAGAGGGAGAGAGGGAGACTTATTATTGTCAATAATTAGTTCCAGTCTTATCAACCGAAATATGAAAGAAAAAGTAAGCATATTACATGATATTCAAACGATGATGTGAACTTCTATAGATGACATTTTTATTATTCACACTTATTGCATATGTGTCATACGATGACAACAATATTGCACGCAGACATACAATTAGCCTTTTCTATATTCAAAATCATTTCCTGTTTATGTGCGACTGAAAATTAAAGAAAAGTAAAGAAATCGGTTGAAAACATATCAGTTGAATGACCTCAGTACAATGTAATACAAAACTGCCGTACGAATAGCCACCTGCGGTTTATTTCACTATTCATACGGGACCGTACGATTAGCCACTTCCTTTAGCGTAGTCACGGACGTATCCGAATGATGGCGGTTGTGTCACTGAAACCGAAAGTAACATTTTTTATATCCGTCTCAATCGGTGGAATCTATCAGTTTACAAGTAAATTTATCCAGCCAATGTCTTCGTGAACGGATGTATTATGCGTTGCTGTAGAAAAATGACCTTCCTATTACTTTCGCTACGTAATCTTATCTGGCCAGTATTATAACTTTAAATCACCGAAAAACAGAATAGATATTTATGGTATTTCTGAAACTAAATTAAAAGCAGATACAATGGATAGCACACTTAAGATTAAAGGCTTTAAGGCCCCTGTCAGAAAAGATAACATAACAAGAAATGGTGGCGGGGATCTTCTAGTATTTCTTAATAATAGTAAATAATTTATAATTTGACAAATTTATAGACATCCATCATCTAAAGTGGAATGGAAAGATAGATTTGAAAACTTCATAGATATCATTAATAAGAAGAAAAATAAACTGTAATTCTTGGAGACTTCAATTGCCATTTACTTAATTCTAACATTTGTAATGAGTGGTTAAGTTATACTATCTCACTGGGACTTGAACAAATGGTTGAAGAGCCTACTAGAAAAACTGGGGTAACAAGTACACTAATAGATCATGTATATACAAATACTCCACAGAATATTACTAATATTAGTGTCCCTACAATTGGAAATAGTGATCACTTTCCTGTTTTTAACTCACTAGGGCACGAAGTGCTCAAAGTAAGCTATTGTTTCCTGTCATTGTCCGCCGTCCGTCAACATTTGCTTTGTTAACAGTCTAGAGGCCACATTTGTGACCCAATCTTTATGAAACATGGTCAGAATGTTTGTCTTGATGATCTCTAGGTCAAATTCGAAACTGGGTAATGTGGGGTCAAAAAACGAGGTCAGTAGGACAGATCAAAGGAAAATCTTATTAACAATCTAGAGTCCACAGTTTCAGTTTGAAACTCATGATAATTGATCAGAATGTTTGTCTTGATGACCTCTAGGTTAAAATTGAATCTGGGTTATGTTGGGTCAAAAACTAGGTCACCCGGTCAAATCAAAGGAAAAGATTTTTAACACTCTAGTAGCCACAGTTATTACACATCTTTATGAAACTTGGTCAGAATGTTTGTCCTGATGATCTCTAGGTCAAGTTTGAAACTGGATTATGTCGGGTCAAAAACTAGGTCAGTAAGCCAGATCAAAGGAAAATCTTGTTAACACTTTAGAGTCCACGGTTTAAGTTTGAAACTCATGAGAATTGGTCAGAATGTTTGTCTTGATTTCTTCTAGGTCAAGTTCGAATCTGGATCATATGGGTTCAAAAACCAGGTCACTCGGCCATATCTAAGGGAAAGCTTGTTAACACTCAAGAGGCCACAGTTGTAAAGCAATCTTTATGAAACTTAGTCAGAAATTAGATCCTTGTCACATGGCACAATCTCCTATCGCAGTTTTAAGAATCTTAATGAAATTGATTTTTTGCAATGACCTGTAAAATTCAGGTGTAAATGACATAATGCATGGTAGTACTGTAAATAATATGTTAGAACTATGGAACTCAGCATTTTTCAACATTGTAGACAAATATGCACCAATACAAATAAAACGTGTAAGGCGTAAATTCACCAGGCTGGTTTATTTCAGAAATATCATATGCAATAAAAGAGCTGATCTTCTTTCCCATGATAAATCTTCTTAATTATACAAAGATAAAAGAAATTCAGTTTTAATGTTGATTAGACAAGAAAGAAAAGAGTTGTATGAAGAAACAATTGAAGAAGGCAAACATGATCCAAAAGCTATCTGGAAAATCTTCAAGGAATATGGCAAAAATCAAAATCTAAAAGAGAATGTAGCAATAAAAAAGTTGATATAAAGCATTTTTTTTTATTAACGATGAAGCAAATAAAAATTGGGCAGTGTGACTTGTATTCCTTTTTTTTACATTTCCATTGGTAATTTGGTACTTATATAACAAAACTAAAATACGGACAGAATTTCTTTAAACTTTGTGTATTGACTGAGAGTCAAGTTTAAAACGGAAATATGTACTAAAAACTATGAACATGACAAAATGATACCGCGAAGTCCTAGTCTTTCCCAAGGACCGGATTTCTTTATACTTTGTATACTGACTGCAAATGAAGTCTGAAACAGAAATATAAATTTAAATGCACAGTTTCCTTGCCTTGATATTGAATTATCTGCCCTTGAAAATTGGATTTTTTAGTATTTTATGATTGGATACCTATGTTTTTAGCACATATAAAATTGTACTTAAAGGGACAGAGATAAACGAGCTTGAGATTGTCGCAGCTAAAACATTAAATTACACGAAATACAATAAATTGCTACGTTTCAACTAATTTGAATTTACCCTTTTAACAAGGTATACTACCTTCTTAATAGATGGTTGAATGCAATGAATGAGGGATATCTTGCAGGAGCGGTAATGATAGATTTGACCTTGTAGACAACAATATTCTTTTATTGAAAAATTAAAACTTTATAAAGGTAGTGAATCAACAATAAACTGGTTTAGCTCTTATTTGCATAACCGTTATTAACTCGTGCAAGCAAATATTAAACTCTCAAATAACAAAAACAAAATTTCATGTGGCGTGCCTTAATGGTCAATATTAGGGCCTCTTCTGTTTATCTTATTTATTAATGACCTACCACGTACAACTGGGAATACAGTGACATCTACTGACCTACGCGGATGATACAACGTTTTATGATATTCAAAAAAGCAAGAATTTGCTACAGATAAACTTAAACAAGTCATTACATTCTTTAGAACGTTGGTGCTTAAATAATGGTATGCCATTAAATACAGTTAAAACAAAGGTAATTTTCATTGCCACTGCTCAAAGAAAACGTGCTTAACCTGACTGTAAACTTAAGCTTAACTACAAGATATTTTTCTTGGACAAAGTTCAGGCAAAAATCTTCGTGGCATATTCTTTCAAGATAATCTTGAGTGGGATACTCATATTAAACATGTTTGTAAAAAAGTAGCATCATCTATTTGGCTATTGTATGGAATCAGAGATTCTTAACAGTATCGAACTTTGTTTTATAAAGCATATATTCAACCGCACCTGGATTACTGTACCTTTTTTTTTTTTGGAAAAACTATTTACCAGTATAATTAACACAAACAAAATTATAAGACTACAAAAACGAGCCTGTCGCACTATCTTAGGTAACGATTTTCAAGATTTTGATCAAGCTTTGAAATTATTCAATATTCAAAGATTTGATAAGCGTCTCTATTTCAGAAGGCATGTTTTATGTATAAAGTGTTAACTGGCTTACATCCTTCTTATATAAATGAAATGTTTCTGCAAAAGACACAAACAAAAACACACCCTTAACATTGCGTTCTAATACAAACTTAAATTTTTATATACCAAAAATACAAACTGTGAAATATTTAAAGGTAGTCTTTTATATTCAAGGCCAATTGTATGGAATTGTTTGCCAATAGAAATCAAAACCTCATCTTCATTGCCATGTTTTAAATTTAACTGTATAAAATGATCGATGGATGAATGAATTTTAATGCTAACTACATTTCATGTCTTTTGTTTTATGCATTTATAATTTCTTAGATTTCTGTTAAATATTTGTTACTATGATCATAATACTGTTCATTCTAGTCCTAAGAGGGCCCCATGGAAGATTAGCTTAGCTAAATGGGTTACCCTCTATAAATAAAGAATTTACTTATTAATTACACACTGAGATTATACATTTTATCACCACGTTGTTTAATTAATCAACTAGGACATTGGTATACCTTTTTTCTTTGATGGGTACCAGTCTAACTATATCCCGTTTTGACAGCACAATGTCAATGATATTATTATTCCATGCTTATTCCTCTCAAAACTGTCAGACGAACACGATTTCATCTGTTTGTGCCGTCCGATATTCATAAGGCTTAAGGCATAATATCCATCATGTTCAGAAATGGTTTTGTATCACCTTAAAAAGACATAACAAAGGCCTAAATGAAACGTCAAAATCTGATGTCACATTTTCATTTTGTTTCATCCATTTTATATTCTGATAATGTGTCATTAAAGGCCGAAATATCCATTTAAATTTTAGACTTTTGGTGAAGCAAATTCATATCAGACAAATGGGTGGTGCTCAGTCTACACAGAAGATGGCAACGGAAGACATCCTAATGTTTTTGGAGGAAGAAGTGAAAAAATGGGGTGGCAGCTTAAAAAATCTTAAACAATGTTGGAAGAATAAAGAGAGTTGGGTACCTGAAGTTCTGAGACAACAGATTGAAGAAACAGAGACCAGATGGCTTAATATCAAGTCAATAACAGTATGTTCTGTTTAATGATTATAGATTATTCTATAACTAAACACAACATTAATGTATAAATAGATAAATATAAACATTTTCTCGGTATCAATAAAAACCTGTGAAAAGATCCTCTGGAAGCATAGAACGCAACCAAGCAACATAACAGCAGACTCGGTTTTATTGAGTCTCTTGGTGAGAGGTTATGAAATGTACCCCTATCACCGGCTTAATCGGCATTCTATTACAGTAAAATGACTGTACTCAATGGTCAAAAAGGACCAACAATATAGAGATATATAACATATTTATTAAGTTGTACCAAACAGACTATGTACAAGCTTACATTTCTTTAATTTTTATTTTAACATGGCTCGATTTGATTTCCAGTCAAACAAAGAAGGAAATCAAGCTCTGTATATTCTGCGAAAAACAACGGTTAACGCGGGGACATGTAAGAGAGCATTATGACGTCATTATGACGTCAAATCGCCGCATGACATCCGATACATTTCTCCTCGGGTAAATGAAGTCCAGTGTAATATTTATTAAAATATGTCAATGAGCATGTCATAATGAAAACAATCAAGGTCTTCTTGTGATTTATCGTCTAAGTTACCACGGTTCATCGTTGAGATGCTTCAGTATTTAACCACTCGGGTTCAATTCCTACGCATCTATACTCTGAACCGTGGTAAATTAGACGATAAACTACTTGAAGGCCTTGATAATTTGTTAAACAAACATAAAGTTCAAACAATCGATAAATTTTAAAGAGCAATACAATATATGTAAATGAGTATAAGTCATTGTCGCAAACGCGTAGCTCGAGGGAAAATATGAAAATTGTCTCATTTTGAATGAGATCTAATATAAACAAAACGCAAACAAACCCTTTATTTAACTCTTAATGATAGTCACCGTGTGAGCGATCTAGATTATAATTCACTAATAAGATAGTGTAGTTCATGAAAATTGGCATACAACATCCATTAAGAAAAATACAAAATAATTATTAAGATTTAAAACATTCCAGCAGTTATATCCATAGTTTTGACTGTTGTAATATATTTTCTGATTCAACATATGCTTTCAGCCAACCTTTGGGGAAAATGACGGCCGAATGAAGTATCCCGAAACTGCCATGCAGTTAGCACGTTGTTGTCAAGATGTTCAAAGAAGAACAGAGGCTGAAATGAATCAATTACAGAAAAACAATGAAACGTTACTTCGAAATAAACAGAAGACCGAACGTGAACTGGAATACCTGAAACAAAGAACGACAGCAAAGCAATAGTAATGCACACCAATAAGATATAATTTTCAAAAATATTTTTAAGCGTTTAAACATTATTTTAACAAAAAGAATAATTATATGAAAGATATGGTTTCATGACATCCTCCCCTCATGCACTGTGTAATCATTACGTGAAATCTAGTGTAATAATTTACTACAGTTATATAGAAATGCTTTAATATAACACGTAAATGCATATTATGTGTGCTCTTTTATAGAGTGTTATTAAAGTTTTTTAATCTAAACATCATATAACATTTTAGCAAGGATCAACTTGCTACGTCAAAGCCGGGCATAGAGGGAAACGGAAAATATGATAACACCGTGTTGAAGGTTTGTATTATGTGATTTAATACACGTTTAAGGTTTCAAAAGTAAGTGTGCAGAAATATATTTCAAATGCACACTAGGTAATTAATGAGATATGATTTTATATCTAATATACATGTTATATAGATTTAACATGACCGTATAGATTAAAACTGACAAACAATTGATTGAATACCAAAGCAAACTTTATTTTGAACAATAACAGAACACAACAGAACAAACCAGAGCATTTCTTTTATACACCAAGGTATTATAATGCAACATGGGGTTATTATAAAAATGGTAAATAAGCATGGCTTAACCTTGGTTATCTATAAATATAGAGTTTAAGCAGCAAAGAAAATACGACTTTTAATAGCTTACTATGATATTTGATTTGTTCAGTAAATATGCAAAAAATATGTTATATTCCATTTACAAGGATAAGGCTGTACTTAAGGCACAAAAACACCCATTCATTTAGCCAGTTATTTTTCAATATATCGATCTGCAGGATAGAATGTTTCCAGTTGATAAATTGCTTGATAGAAAGACTGATATGGAAGAAGAATTTAAAAAAGAAAAGGCACAATTACAGAAAGAGATTGAGGAATTAACCGCAAAAAACAACAGCGTTAAAGATTATCAAACTCTGAGTCATGAAAAGTTTGTTAAAAGAATGCTTGATGTGGAAGAGAAATTTGTAAAAGAAAAGGCCGAACTGCAGACAGAGAATGAGAAATTGGTCGCACAGAAATACAGCCTTGAAGAACGTATCGAACATCTAGAAAAATCAAATTTTGACTCGCTGGCAAGGTAAAATAGATGCTTAACCCCGTGTCGGATATACACAACTGCCTAGAGAGACAAATTACAAATAAACACAATACAATTCGCCTAAGACAAATAACTGATATATTGTATCGGATTTTTACACTATGATTTGTCATGAATAATCTGAGACTTTTGAACAGAGACGTATGATCTCCATTACTAACTAAGATAAGACAATCTCTTACCGTTATCAATAATTCGCAACACAAGGATATACTAAGGCGATATTTCCCGTTTAAATAAAAATTGATATTAATTAAAAATGATCTCAATTAATCTAATGCTGTTGTCTCTATTTGGTGATTGCGGTAGATATCCGTTGAGTATAGAATAATGTAAAAGATGTATGAAATATTAGTTAAAAGTTGTAAAAATGCGCAACAATAGATTATATAGTAAAAACGTGCTGTCAAACGATGTATAGTGATGGTATCCCTGGCCGTAATAACTGGGTATCTTCCGTAAGAGATAGTCTGCAAAGACATGGTTTTGGATATGTTTGGTTGAACCAATCAGTTGATTTGAATCTTTTTTTGCTAGCATTTGTAAATAGATTTAAAGATATTTACTTTCAGAAGTGCCGTGTATCAGTAAGTTCAAATACAAAGGTGTCGTTTTAAATGATTTTCAAAGAAGACTGTTGCTACAAAGATATTAAGATTTCTTAAACATTAGAAAATTTAGGTTTGTGTAGAAAAAATCAAACTTTTCTCACGATCTTGAGATTGTGAATGGTTGGCATAGGAAAATAGAAAGAAAAAATAGATTGTAAAAGGAAGTGCAATAAGAATGGTAGAAGATGTCAGTTTGTTGTCAGTCTTAATTAAAACTGATGTATTTGCCTAAAATGTAATACTCCAGTCCAACCCAAAACAGGTTCAATATTTTACTGATTTGTAAATTCCTCCGCCAATTGCTCGTTTCAGTTATACACGATTGCTAACGTATTACAATAAATCCTTACCTTACAATATAATATATTAAAAGGTAGTTGAACAATTTAAGCAAACAAAGTCGCAGTATAAAATTGTTAATAATTTATAATTTCTTGGTAAATGTCATAAAACAACATTGAACAGGCAAAAAAGGTATGGTTAAGTAGTCTTTATTTCATGTTTTCAGTAACTAATTGAAATATAATGTTGTATTACATTTATAACATTCACGGTTTCAAACATTTATACTTCTTCCTGTTACGGAGCTGCACTTGAAGGCGAAAGAATATCGATTAAAAGTAATCGAAAACTCTTTACAAACTATGAATCAATAAAGTTATAGAAGTATGTAAATATCTACAAAACATAAAGATATGCGCTCTACCGTATAAAAATGTAAAACAAATTTTAAAAAGCGCAAATGACGAAGTGGTGACTTTATATTTAGTCATCCTCACTATATGTACTAAACGTACTGCTCACGGCTAGGGGTGTTCGTCAAATATTTGTGAGTTCTTGTAATTTGGGTCGAACCAATAAAAGACTGCAACTGCAAGTAAATTTATCAAAGATAATATTTATTTTATATCATGTATGTCCTTATGGAAGGATAAACATCTGGCAAGTGCCAATGATGCATTCAATAACAAAACAATAGAATGATAATATACAATGCTATTATGAATACTAAAGATATGCAACTATTTAAAATGTCAAATTACAATGATATCTTACTGAGGAAGACCTAAGTTAAAACAATAAACAATAACTAACCTGCAAGTAAATTTATCAAAGATAATATTTATTTTATATCATGTATGTCCTTATGGAAGGATAAACATCTGGCAAGTGCAATGATGCATTGCACTTGTCCAGATCATCGATTCCTAAGGGCATAGGTGCACGGTTAGCATGGATAAGTAGAAGGGAATATAATAGGATTAACGGGATAATTGTAAGGGTGATATATAGGCCAAATAAGAAGTAAAGGGAATATTGTATGATGAATATATATATCTTAAAGCTGTCATTTTACGATATAAAGGAATGTACATATAATGAAAAACAACAACCACTTTATTCATTTTATTTATATGTATTATAATGTTACCCTATGACATAAAGAATTTTTTTAATATTTTCATAATACAAACTTCGTAACGTCATGTATTTGCGTATCACGTTGGCCAATGTATGTGACCTTACGCGGGTAAAATATCTTTCACTCCTGAACACCAGATTTTAAATTTTCATTCGTGGCTGCGCCACACGTGACAAAATTGCATCTGATGTTCACTTGGTGAACGATATATCGATATTGCATGGCAGTAAGCAAACATCCTTTAATAATATTATTAAATCGTCAGTCCATAGTTTGAACCATTGACCGGTCTATCACTCAACACATGTTTGCTAGGCTAAATAAAAGAAAGGAGATAAAACATTTGAAATTATATTCTCATGTCGTATAATGAAATACATATTATATGGCTCCAGTTGTCAAACACTGTCCATTGAATAGGACGCCGTTCAATAAGAGTTTTATTATATGGCATCAGAAATAAATGTTCGTAGTAATCTCTAACGTTTACATAAATAGCCTAACAGACACGTGCTGAAAAGAGACCGGTCATATAGCACAAACGATTTACTGGCGATTTGTGTAAGGAACCGTGTAATAAGATTTACTTAGTAATTTACTAAGTTTGTCGATAAATAGTATAAACTATGTGCTCGAGGTTCGAAGGATCGAAGGCTTTTAGTTTTGACTATTGACCGGCAAACCATTCAATATGGGTTTTATTATATGATATCAGGATTTTTCTTTTTTTTGCTTTTAGTCCAGTAAGTCTTTAACTATTGACCGTTCAATAGTACAAACCCATGTTATAATGTCTATTGCTTGGGTAAAGTGTTAAAAAACAGTATCAAACGTGAAAAATCGCAAACAAATAAATAAAGAAGCGGTACAATAAATCAAAATGTTTTGGAAGATCCTTTGGAACCATAAAATAACCAAGCAATATAATAATAGACTCGTTTAATTAGATTACTGACAAGTATAATCTGAAATAAGATATTTCGGACACTGTAAATATTTTGTAATACAGCTCATGTAAAATGTCCTGGGAGAAAAATCTTTATTTGATATGATTAAGCGCCATTTTTAGTAAAAAACCGTTTGTTAAACTACATAGTTTTTTCTTGGAATGATTCCAATCTTTGATATGTCCGTTTTTAACTTTGAGTTGACTGACATGTGCCGGCAGGATTTTTTTTTTATTTCTGTGATATGTTCATTATTGTAGACTAAGTGAAGTTGCTGCAGACGGGCATGTGGACAGCAGCTCTGCATTGACCGATCTTAGAGTCCGAAATCAACCTACAAAGATTGGAGAAATGTACACCGATATTTACGACAATGAATGGATCGATGCATTTGATGCACTAATGGAGGATGACCATAAAGAAGAGGCAGCAGTTGAAATTTTAAGATTAATGTTGGAGGTATTATAGATATAAATCTCTACCAAAACATGAACTAAGTCAAATTGTTTAAAGAAATCAGAAACATACTCTAGCTTAAGAAAGAAACTAGTAATAGAAAATTAAACAGTTGTGTCGTAAATGTTTACAATCATTGACCTAGTATAGCAGATTTAATCAATCTATGCACGTATGAGTGTTTCGTCTCCTGTTTCTGCAGAGTGCTCTGATTGGCTGTTTCTATTTGCTATCCTCATTTCAATACATCTCGGATGTTGGCCCCTAAAATGTTTAAAGCAAGGCGATGCATTAATCTTTGTTTAGTGACAGAGACCTAGACCTAGACACCTAGACAAAACTCAGATCCTCACCTTCTGAAACGCCTGAGCTTAAAACAAATCTCTTTTAGGACGTACTCGAGTTCTGTGAGTGTGAAGTTCGACCATTTGTAGGGAAAACAGCGGTAGAATTACAAAGAATACTGGGGCAATACAGGACATCAGAAAGGGTATTCATTTCATTACATAAATGTCAAAATAATCATTTGATATTCTCAGACTTAAGCATGGTTAGATGTAAGGAAACTTGAAAATCATGTAGTTATTCAGAAAATTCTTTCAGTATACATTGTAATCAAAACTATAATAAGATCATTTGAAAGGACACAATGCAACAAAGCAAATTAATAGTAGGCTCGGTTAATGAAATAGGTCTTTTTTTTGGTTGTAGTTTTATGAAGAGTGTTTATAATTGATTTCAGTTAGTGCAGATTTTAGAAGCAAAGACAGGACCGAAGGAGGTAGACAGAGTGGAAACATGTGATATGGTAAAATATAAACTTTCTAACGACGTGTATTTGATGGATTATCAGTTAGAAAGTACTTTTTTGAGAATAAAAATGTGTATTAATGTGCTTTAAATATTTGGTACAGATCGCTACATTCTGTTTCTAATGTAAGTATTGTATACTGGGAGACTTAAAGCAACGCAAAGCAATTATATTATTTATTTGATAGTTTCAAAAATGCTGGACTATGGCCATTGAACGAGTTGTGGACCATTTCCTGGCAATGCATCGCGGTTGGCAAGTCTTCCTTTTATCAATGTCAAAGTGTGTCATTTAGGTGTTACTATAGTTGGTATACAAAATATTCTTAAATAGTTCGTCGCTTGTAAATGTATTTCTGAATACTGTACTGTACATTGCAACTGACTTTTAATTAACCAATGTGTTCAGTTATTAACCCTTAACTTAAAATCTGCAGTAATGATATTTTCTCGTAAGGTACCAGGAAGAAAGAAACAAGTCCATGAAAGAAACAGCAAACTAGAGACCATAAGGAAGGAAATAGGAGCAAGTTTAGCTTCTTTTGCACAGAAGGTTATACCCACTTTTTCCATATTCGCGATACATTATAGAAGACTGCTAGAAGTTTAATGGCTTGAGCCTAATAATAAACGCTGAATTGCTTAAGAGGTTTACATCTTAAAATACAATTGAAATAAAATGATAATTAAAACAAGGAAAAGGATCGAATAGGGGTATTGTTTCGCATTGAATTATACTGAGGATATCACATTTATTTTTCTGTATTTTCAGGAATTTCGTGAAGCAACGTTCGGAATTGAATACATAAATAATTTGAAACCATTCGTCGTGAAGTGTTTGCGTATTGGTTGGATGATGGTTACTCAGACGCCTCCTATGGTTCTGCATGAATGCCCGATTGATGCAGATTCGAAGTTCGATAATAATGTATATAAAGTGTTTACAAGATCAGGTCCCTTGGTTGACTATGTGGTTTGGCCAGCTTTATTACTTCACGAGAATGGTCCTATCATAGCGAAAGGTGTTGCCGAAGGGAAGAAAAATCTTGACAAAGATTGGCATAAAAAGCTTTATCTTCAAAGATGACTTCCACAAGTGTTTTATTATAACATTAGTATGATTCACGAGTATAGCAAATCAAATTACCAAATTAAACCATAAATCCAACATTTAGCAGTTATGTTTTTCAGGTCTTGGGCATTTTGTCTTCCAGCTTTCTCCCAAGGCTGACGCGTCTGGTTTTCCTCTGGCTGCTTCAAAGTCTTTCTTCGTTTCTCTCGTTTTGTTTATCAGTACAAAGTGTTTCGACATATTGATAAACACTGGCGAAATAAAGCATTTACAAAACTAAAGAAAAACGTAATAAACTATAAAACAGTCTTTTAAAATGTACACAAACATGCCGATCAATTTCATCGCAATGTTTGATATATACGTGCCTAAATCACTTTTCATTATATTAATACAATATCTTGAGGACAATAATTCTCACTGATGACAATCAATAAGCTGATCATTCGATTGCATTGCAAAACGTCATCTGTTAACATGTGGTAACATTTTATATGAAATAAGTCCATTTCATATAAAGTATAGAATCATTCCTTGCGAGTTTCAATAGTTATTCGTTCTTTAGAAAACCGTGTGTGTAATGTGTAATAAAGGTCTTTAGATTATTTTGATAAAGTATTTCATTCATTCTTTATAGAACTTATCGGTAGCCACATATGTTATGTTTCATACTGAATTTGCAGTGTACATATGTGATGTGCTCACTAAACCGTGAGATTTGTAATACTTCAATGTTTTGTCGAACTCTAAAGGAGAGAATACATCTTTTTTAAAATTGTACGAACTTCTCACTACGTGTATTTATATATGCATAAAGCTCCAAATTAGTTTTACACTTATACGTTTAACATGCACGCTTAAGGTAGTTCTGCACGTTTGATAAACCGGAAATGATGGCGTAACGTCATTTATCCGGAAAACGTAGAATAAAGCCTGGATTCGGCGTACGGAAATGAAACTCATTTTATGAATTAATGACAACCTGGGATTAAATTTATTAAAATGGCACTGTTACTATATTTCTAAAGTCAAAATCTGATATTAAAACAAAATTCATGTTGAATAATTCAATATAATGTCTTAAAATTAGCGTGAAATAGTCGGTTCACTTTCAACATGGTCAAAGATCTCAAAAATATGCACACGAACCTATACATTTTATTTTACCACATTATAGGCCATATGTTTATTTACAACCGTAAGAAGTTTCATCAAAATCTACATTGTAGGAAAATTTCTATTCGCGAAAATGTTTTGAAAGTTATGATTTTCTCATAGACTTCCATTATGAAAAATTGCGTGAGGTCAAAATTTTTCAAATCAGTCTAGCACAAAATCAAGCACACGACCCTATCCTTTTTATTTGCTGAAGTTTCTAGGTATAATCTAAAGTTTTGAAAAATCAGAGTTTAATCAAATTCTACATTGTAGAAAGAAGTTCGATCCAAACGTGCAGAACTACCTTAAAACTGTTTTACAAACATCGCAATGTTCTGGGTAGTGATCTAATTAAGATTGTAAGCATACATATACATGAACCTGTTCAATTATGATATTGCAACATCTGTATTATTGTGACATGATTATGACAGAAGTACATTCAGTTCAACCTACCAGGAAAAAGTTGTACATCCCATGGTAAAAAGGCTTTGATTATGCTTCATAATATGCTCATACTCAGGTAGTTTTTACTAATGCACATTTACAATTGCTCGTCTATTATGCATCTCACGGATTTTAACATACGTGCAACAGCGCATGTCTATCATTTGTTTGCACAATTTAACATTAACCAATGTTCCCGAATAGTGAACCAATATTTACCTGTTCTTCGCGCTAGTAACAGCCAACATCTCCGATAGTGGACGAGAATGTGTTTTATCATCTCGAAAAACATAGCATCAACCGGGGATCAAACTCACGGACCCGTAATCCATAGATCTGCGCTCTCGCTAAAAGGCTAAGCAGGCGGGCTACAGATCTTACAAATTTCCTTTTTACCTGACTTTTACCGTTGCTCTGCCCATTTCATGTAATATATTTCATTCATACAATTAAACAAAGCATACCCTCTCCAGCCGGTTCATGTCCTTGTACACTTCTGTGTTGTTGTTTTTTGCCATAGCATAGTGAGTTAATTGTCAATGTATACAAGAGAATATGTCATCAAGATTTCATTAAGATTGCAGCAGTTATAAAGGCACAATTTTCCATAATACATAGTTGAAATACATTAAATTAGCAGCACTTACAATCTAAGCTTATTTTAAGTATGCTAAAGTTTTAACATGATACAACAGAATTGACAATTCAAAGCAGATCAACAAACCTATAAACCAACAAGCAAACAATATGAAAATTGCCGAAGCATAACAAACAAACTAAATATTTACAGAAAAACACAGAACACAAAATTTACATGTACTACATCACAAGCCATAAAGACGAAACAAAATAACCAGGGGAACCGCCTTGAAACGGTCTGAAGGGGTTTCGCTTTGATTGGAAAGTCAAAAATTGGAACAAATATCTGCAGGAATACAGCCTTGGAACAGTCTGAAGTGAAAGGATACAGGATATTTTCAGGGAACTATCTGTAACAGAAAGCTACAGGGATACAGCTATGGAACTGTTTGCAAAAGAAAGCTACTGGGGTACCAACATAGAACTGCAACAAATAGCTGTAGGTGTACATGTGTACCACCGTGGAACAGGCTGCAAAGAAAATCTACAAGATACAACAATGGAACCGAATACAACACAAAGCTACAGGTGTATCAACATAGAACAGTGTGCTACAGAAAGGTACATGGATACCACTTTAGAACAATCTGCAACAACAACTATAGTGGTAAACCTTGAAACTATCTGCAGCACAAAGAGACAGTGATATCACCATGAAACAGTCTGCACTAGAAAGCTACAGGGATACCACCGTGGAGCAGTAAGCAGAAAAAGGTACGGGGTACAACAATAGAACAGCCTGCAACAAACACTACAGGGCTACTACCATGGAACTGTCTGCAGCAAAACAGCTACACGGCGTTTACATCGATTTTACGGGTTCCAAAGAGAACATATTATATAAGATTTCACGAAACCACAGATTTAAAAATCCAACAAGTACATTTTAATTATAAACAAAATACAGAAACCATGGGGAGGAGGGTAAGGGGTAAATAAAAGGGCCGGGTGTTGAGGAAAAGTGGAAACGTCACTGTTGCCCAACGAATGGTGTTTGCTGCTTGGCTTTTGATGTGAGTGTTAAATCACATTCAAGGATTGTATGAAAAACTGCAAAGAAGAGCATTTTGCACGTGAATTTGTACCGCATGACAAGAACAAAGGTCGACAGGAATAGCCACGATCCACTCTCAGACAAAAGAAAGCCTTCAGTATTGTTTGTATGTATTGATGTTGTAGAATAAAACAGGTATAACAACGTGTATTCACATCGAATGGTCTGCGGTATATAGAAGTAGGCTACATAACAAAAACTATGTTTTCTTGTTACGATTACCATGCGGGTAGTCTAAATCACTGACATGATTAAACATTGTTTTCTAATAAGACTTCACTGGTCAATGGAGAAAACTGTTTGCAACTGGAAATTATGAAAATACGGATGCAGCAGACCTTGTTACCAGGATAGATTCAAATATATTTCACCGTAGCAATTCATTGTAATTTTTGTAATTAGATGTTTAAATCTGCTAAACTCTTTGTCTGTTTGTCTCTTTCTCTTCAAGAAAGGAATTTCCAGGTTTGAAGTACATGCCACCTTAAAGGTTTTTCATATTGAAAACGGGGAAAATGGATTTATAACCTTTTTTTCAGCTGATTTCAGTTTAATTGTTATCCGTCTGTATAGTTGATTATTATAATTTGTTTGTGCAAAAATGTCTAATATAAGCTTGCAGAATATCAAACACTTAACATTGTACGCTACAGTACAATAAAGTTATAGACAGATAGAAAGAAAGGTAGATAGGTAGGTAGGTAGATTTGTCACAAAGTGCATTCACGTTTACAATAACAATCGTGTTGAATTATTTAAAAATTAAATATACGAACATGAGTTATGAACCATATCATGTCAATCAGTATCAGAGATTACACAAAAAGGAGATAAAAACCCTTATTTCAAATATAGTCTTTGTTATTAATGGCATAAAAAATGGAGACATGAACTATGAATTATCACATATACATTGAACTGGATAGGAAGAATATAATGTTTACATGGAAGTAAAAAATTCTTCTGCTGGCTGGTAAATTTAGACAAAATGCATAATAACTGAGTAATAAAAATCATACAGAAAAACATACTTAAAACAATGGAATGTACTTGGAATATTCACATAATATTGTATTACTTCCGACAATAAAATGATGATAATTACAGTTTACCTAGCAAGTGGGTTGTGACGGCAACCTTTAAAGTGAGGAGCTTTGAAAACCCATTCCATAGAGAATAACCTAAGTATGCAAAAGATTTGATTCCAAACTTTTGACCCTTGGAACTGTAAAAGAACTTCTCTCCCGGAACCGTGTTGATGGTCTTGGAGGAGATAAAAATGTTCACGCTGTACCTTGTACTATCTTAAGACCCGAATCGGAATTGTTTCAAATTGATCAACTCATATGTATAGGTTACCTGTTTAAAGATATGGACATGAGGCCTGGGATCTAAATCAAAACAACCTCAATGACATATTTTAGGTTGTTTGTAGTTTATTTCTCAACATTAAACTTAACCGATCATACCAAAATCAACAGGCGTAATCAAAATAACATTGAATGAGAGACAAAATCAAAAGTTTCTTAGTACGCTATGCAAGATATTCACGTTTTTAAGCTTGGTGACCGAACGAGCCATGGAATCACATGATAAACTTTGATCCAAAGTTACAAGTGTCAGTAGCAACAGGCATATTTAAAATACTTTATATCTTTTTTTTTACGTAATATTAAAAAAAAGAAATTCATTTTTCCTTTATCATACGACTTCAAAACATTTTAGTTTCAAAGTAAGTTTATATATGTTTTAATTTCATTTATGTATAAAAATATCAAACCTTAAATTACTAACAGCAGTACTCCTCGTCTGACTTTTATGTGGAAAATTGAGTGGCATGTACTTAGAAATACAGTTATTAAGCTGAAATCTTGATAACTTAATTGGTCATTATCAAAGCCTTTGAATCATTAGTTAGATATATAGATTGCATTGTTCGTTTCCATGGTAACATTAATTATGTTCATGATATCACTATTTTCTACTGTATGGACGTTTTTTAACGAAGCTATTCGTATTTAGATAACAAATTTTCAATTGAAAAGGGAAAATACTAGTAGGTATTACAAATCAAACTTCCCAATATATCTCAAAATGGCGGTGATGATTAACATTATATCCGTCTGTCGTTCCAGCAACCATTACCCTATATTCCGTACAAATTTTTACTACCGGTATTTGAAAGCGTAAAATACATGAGCTGATCAAGATTCGTGAAAAATATTTCGGCAGCTATTAGTTAAAATACAAAATGCCGAAAATCACTTACTTACAAGATAAAACATTTAAATTTGCGCGGTTACTCACACGTAAAATCATAACGTTTATTACATTTGCAGCGTTTGCTTTGAAAGTTATGAACCATTTCGGCATTTTAAGACCATATTGCATCAAACCAAAGACAGGTTAATGTATTTGAGTAGAAGACTGGATATACATACATATTAGTTTGTCAAAAGATAATCGCATTTACTTCCGTATATTCTACTTTCTTACGTCAAAATAGTAAATACCTAGTGATCTAAAGTATCTATATATTTACTACTTCAACATTTCTGCTCATATATGTATCTGAAAAGGATGTAAATCATTCTCAAGTGTGTTGGTAAGTTATTTTACATTTTTACTGAATGGCTATCCTAATACTGAAAAGAATAATTGGATTGTTTTTAAATATTCTGGATCTTACAGAATACAGTATTTGTATATATTTCCATCCTCACTGTAAGTAATAGTTATTGTTCGAGGAATAGGTCTGCATTGTGTTTATAGACCTGTGAGGGATTTGTGAACCGAGCGTGCGTAGCGAGCGAGATTTTCAAATCTCCTCACAGGTCTATAAACACAATGCAGACCTATTCCGAGAATGATAACTGACTTACCTACATGCTTCTTTTGTTTTACATAGTCCAGATTGGTTTCGGATTTGAAGATCGTTTGTAACGTGTATGTATGATAAAAATAGTTAGAATAAAGAACACGACATTATTTGTCACAATTTATTTGCTACTATTGATAAAACGTAATGCCCAACTTGCTACGAACCTGTAAACATATTTGTCAGCAATTAGGACATGACATTTTGTATTGCATGAAAATAGTCTCTCTCTGAGATCATCAATGTTTGTCTAGTCAATCAGTCAGAAGTTGACGCGAATGGTATTTTATGTTGTTTTTTTTTCATAATTATTTAAAAACAAAAGAGTTTACTTAGCTCTTTAATTTGCTACTTAAATATTGCCGTATAAAAAGTATTGATATAGATATATCATTACATTATCACAACAAATGCGTATCATAATATACCCTAGTTTCGCACACGCCAAGAAGACACAGCGAACTGTGCTAAAAATTGCGCGGACAGCATCGAGAAAATATAAAAAGCTTCAGTTTTCTTGACAATGAAAGCAATGATTAAAACTAATTAAGAGGTTTGTAGTCAGAGGCCTCCGTTTTGATTGACATTGCAACGATTTGACTAAACATTATATAGTTTAATGTCGTTTTGGTTCTCCACACCTGATTCACGTGCAGAAGTTGTCATATACTTGTGGATGTCAAAACAAGTATAGAATCAATGAAACCTTGTACAGTGCAAAGTATCTAATAATATTTAAAGGCATAAAAATGTCAACTGTTCATTCGATATAAATTAATGCCATTCAGCAAATTTAGAACATTTTTCATAAAACAAGAAATGTGCTTTAACCAGTTTCCCACCAATTAACACTACCTAAAAACTGCCTTTAAATATGTTTAAACTGTTAATCTTATTTCAGACACGCTCGGGATGTATCAAGATAACTGAGTTATTTTCAAAAATACAACTTCGTTACTTATGTTCCATGTTAATTGTACAGAAAACGTCACAATTTTCATTAGCAGACTATTTATTAACTTGGATGAAATTGTGTTGTTTATATTATTTTGCAATTATATCACTGTCAATATTTTTCTATGTAAAATAAAATGTCCTGTTTCATGAAGCATTCTCCACTCTCACGGAAGAGTATGTCCGTATTAACTTTCTGACAAATATCAAGACCTGCTTAGAACTGAATGTTAAAACTTTACAGTAAAGTCATGATATGTAAAACTGGTCGAACTTTTTTCACTTAAAACCTACCTTTTTGAAGCAATTTATACTATTTTACGGAGTCAATCACGCGTTCACCTAAAATGTCATGCACGAACTTCTCATGGTTCTACTGCATTGTTTCGGTCGCTTACACATAACTTTAAATTTAATGTCTGACAAGTGCGTAAATGTGTCGGCAATTTGGCTCAGTGGTTAGAGCACTGGACTAGTATCGGAGCGACTCGGGTTCGAGTCCCACTAAGGCACTTAAGATTTTTGTGTAGACAGTAGGAATAGGACAGGTCTGGAAATTCTTATAGACCTCATAAGCGGTCTATAAGGTGTTTATAGACCTCATCGGAACAAAGAAGCCGGTAGGTATAGTGGACGCAACTTGACCCCGATGGTTGACCTTCGCATTATAATACACAATGAGGCACAACCTATTATTGAAAAGGAGTGTACGTAAAACACGAGCTGCACGAGAAAAAGAAAATATAAATTTGTGTAAATATAAATTAGTGTATTGGAAAGTTTTAACTGATCAAATGTAAGTGTATATACTTTGATACTGCACTGTATACAAACTAATTCCATAAAATTATACACGGCCACCCTAAGCACCCTCGATTTCTATAATGAAATAATCGATATGAATAATCAGCCTAAGGTCAACCATCGCGGTCAAGTTGCGACTACTATAAACATGGTGAGTCTCAGTGTAAACATGATGAGTCTCAGTGTAAACATGGTGAGTCTCAGTGTAAACATGGTGAGTGTCAGTGTAAACATGGTGAGTGTCAGTGTAAACATGGTGAGTCTCAGTGTAAACATGGTGAGTCTCAGTGTAAACATGGTGAGTCGCAGTGTAAACATGGTGAGTCACGATCACGCTTGGTTTGCTCATATTCTATTCTTATTTTAAGAGGAAGTAAATTATTCTTAGCCGTTTCTTAAGCTGTTTACATAATGATTGTGAATTGTGTAGAAACCTTTTTCATTTTTGTTCACATAAACCGATTGGATTGTTATTCTTTACATTAAATGTCATAATACAAACATACATTATTTATCGATTTCGTAAGTATATACAGTTCGTTTTCTATACGTTAACCTAATTGCTATATATGTTAGGCATTGTTAAATTGGATACAAAACATAATATATTTTAATAAATTAATGCACACATTTGATTTTAAAGAAACAATAACTGCCGGTGTAGCTGACATAACAAGAGGAAGTAGCTCGTTTTAGCAAAGATAAATCTATGTTTTAATGCAACATTGATTTCATTATTATTAGGTTATTTAAGGTATTAGACCCCTAATAGAAATGTTTAAAAAATGGAATTGCTTGGTATATTCTCACAGCTGACCGTGCTTCGCACTTTGTTGCAATTTTTTAAAAACTTTTACCGTGCCGTTTTTTATAAATTTTGTATAATTTATGGTATTTCCTCGAGCTTTTCAAAGTGATGGCCTTTATCCAAAACGTTTGCAGATAATTCATTTTACCATTACTTTTTATAAAAGAAACATCAAACTATTGGTAAACAATTATAAAACTTAAAATAAAACTGCCAGTATCATTTTTTCTAGGGTGCCTCAAGTAAACGGACTTAATGAGACAGAATTCTAACTCCAACATTGAAAAATTAAGGTCGAATCCTGCGGGTATGTTTTGAAGCTGGCTCACTTAATTCATTCTAAAATAACTTTGGGGCAGAAGTTAAACCTACCTACATTTTTTCCACAATATGTAATCTAAAGAATGAAGGCAAAATAGAGAACTTTTACCGCATGTAACTCAGTATTTTTAAAGATGTCTAACTCTACATCTTCTGTTTCAGAGGTAAAACCATTTTGAACAGCAAGAAATCGCTTATAAAATTATTTTTTTTCCACTTTTGTACAATAAATCAATAATAAATCTTGAAAGAAGTAAAAACTTATAAGAAAAAAAGGATAATAAGGGGAAAAAAATTTGGTCCCAGTGGGGCTTGAACCTACCCCCATCTGAAAATTGCTGTCAAAGTAGGTTTATAGTAGGAATTGAATACTCTTTAAAAAGGAGGTACTCTATTATGGGCCTAATACCTTAACATTGTTCTGTACAATACGGAGATATATTTGGACGAGTACCCAGCTGAGAAAACCATACTGGACGAGTCGCTAGGCGAGTCCAATATGGTTTTCCCAGCTGGGTACTCGTTCAAATATATCTCGTATTGTACAGTACAATGGTAAGTAACATTTTTATTCTATATCTATTTCATTTTAGTTTAAATAAAAAATTATTCACTAAATATTGTAATTTTGCCTCCAGCTTGGTACGAGTGCAAATATATATTATACAGAAGCATATTCAAACTCTGTGCCTCTTCACCTGATTTACATTCGGAACATTTACATGCGTTTCAAGCTTTATCGTATGTTTAACATGGGACTGTCGAACCGTCCAAATATGGAAAAAATATAGATTTTTTGTACGCACGTGCGTCTAATAGGTAATATATTGTACGGTCACGTGTTGCAAATAAACGTTCATGATTGGATAAATAAAATAGATATAGAATAATATACTATATTTCATACCAGCCCGCCTTAATGCCCATAACACCACACTTGTATAATTCAAAGTAATGTTTATATGATATCGTAGTTTTAAAACATCTGAAGGAGGAAGTTATTTTAATTTTCACTACACGTTAAAGATAATTTGTACGTTTTTGCAGATTACAGATCAATTTATGAATTGTACATTGTGTATGTGTTTTAACGATACATAGAGTTATCGTTTTGTTTAAGCAAGTTATAGTGAGTAATATCAGTCATTATTATTAAATCTGTATTTATGTGATTACAGATAAAAAAGTCATATTTGCTCGAGGGCAGATACATACTGCATTCAGCAGTTAAGACCTAATGTTTGACCCATATAATGTCATCTCGTACATAGTTAAAATTCTGTTAAAAGATCCTTTGGAAGCAAAGAATGCAACCAAGAAGAATAATAACAGACTCGGTTTGAGTGAGTCTGTTCATGAGAGGTAATGAAATGTGCAACACCTCTCACACCCCCTACCGTTTAACACTAGAAATAATTACTAACCAATGCAAACATTTGCATCACCGTCTTTAAGAACCCTTCGATTGATAGATTGTAGAATTAAACGATTTAGTGCCTTGAATAAGTGGTGATTTCGGTCAATATCACTTTTTCAAAAGCATTAAATCCATATATTTACCTTACTAGAAGTCAATAATTTTATAATTTTCAGAGGTTCTAATTTGTTAGAAATGGGAAATTTTATGAGTGAAGCGGAAGAACCCCGACGACCGTCGGAGGAGCAGAATAGATCACGCCGACCACATATCACTTCTCTTCCCACACAAGAATTGTTATGCCATCTGGAAAAGGAATTTGGATCACTTTTTGGGACTATACAAAACCTTAAAAGAGGTGGAAATTTTGATCAAGGAACAAGGGATTATATATTTGCCATAATGCAAGAGACAACAAATAAGTTACAAGAGTTTAGCATGAACAAGGTAAAATATTATCCATAATACCACAAATTATTTTGATATACATGAAGATATGTAACCATCTAGACTTTAAGTTACGCTTGTTAAAATGTTAATGAAAAGCGAGCGAATAATGTATCTGTTCGACTACATGGCCATTATGTTAAGTGGTAAGTGTTGTTTCTTAAACGGAGTATTTATTTTCAAACTAAGTAAGTTCTTAGAAAAACATAAAATAAATTATGTATTATACATAAAGTTATCTAATAAAATCAGATTGATTTCGATTTACATGTGTTTGAATAATATATTTATTTCTTCGGTAACTCCTTAAAGCTCAAGTGAAGCAGTTCAATATATCTATAAAACAACTGACGTCTTGCTCTGTATGTAGTTTTGTGGACCGTCGAGAATGTGCTATGAAATAAAATGTATTTCTAATCATGCTGCAGTAAAGCAGATTTTTATGTAGTTAGCATAAATGAAGCAAAGGTTAACTGTTGGCAGTAAAGCAGACTTTTATGTAGTTAGTATAAATGAAGCAAAAGTTAACTGTTGGCAGTAAAGCAGATTTTTATGTAGTTAGCATAAATGAAGCAAAAGTTAACTGTTGGCAGTAAAGCAGACTGTTTTGTAGTTAGCATAAAGGAAGCAAAAGTTAACTGTTGGCAGTAAAGCAGACTTTTATGTAGTTATAGTCTGCCTATATATCCAAAAAAGAGGGCTAGAAATTGACTTTGATGGCATTTTTTTGTTAATGCTCGACAGCCATGTTCATTGTTAACTTTATAACAAGAGGACCATGATGGTCCTGAATCGCTCGCCTCTTCCCACATGACCCAGTTTTGAGTATGACGTCGTTTTTTTTCTATTATTTGACATAGTGACCTAGTTTTTGAGCTCATGTGACCCAATTTTGAACTTGACCTAGATATTATCAAGATAAAAATTTTGACCAATTTTCATGAAGATCCATTGAAAAATATGGTCTCTAGAGAGGTCACAAGGTTTTTCTATTTTTATACCTACTGGCCTAGTTTTTGACCGCACGTGACCCAGTTTCGAAACTGACCTAGATATCATCAAGGTGAACATTCAGATCAATTTTCATGAAGATCCATTGAAAAATATGGTCTCTAGAGTGGTCACAAGGTTTTTCTATTATTTGACCTATTGACCTAGTTTTCGAAGGTACATGACCCTGTTTTGAACTGACCTAGATATCATCAAGGTGAACATTATCACTAATTTTCATGAAGGTCTCATGAAAAATATGGCCTCTAGAGAGGTCACAAGGTTTTTCTATTTTTATACCTACTGGCCTAGTTTTTGACCGCACGTAACCCAGTTTCGAAACTGACCTAGATATCATCAAGGTGAACATTCAGATCAATTTTCATGAAGATCCATTGAAAAAAATGGCCTCTAGAGAGGTCAAAAGATTTTAATAATTTTAAGACCTACCAACCTAGTTTTTGAACGCAGTTGACCCAGTTTCAAACTTGACCTAGATATCATCAAGATGAACATTCAGACCAACTTTCATACAGATCCCATGAAAAATATGGCCTCTAGAGAGGTCACACTGTTTTTTTATTATTTGACCTACTGACCTAGTTTTTTAAGGCACATGACCTACTTTCAAATCTGACCTAGATATCATCAAGGTGAACATTCTGACCAATTTTCATGAAGATCCATTCAAGGGTATGGCCTCTAGAGAGGTCACAAGGTTTTTCTATTTCAAGACCTACTGACCTCAGTTTTTGATCGCAGTTGACCCAGTTTCAAACTTGACCTATATATCATCAAGATAAACATTCAGACCAACTTTCATACAGATCCCATGAAAAATATGGCCTCTAGAGAGGTCACAACGTTTTTTCATTATTTGACCTACTTTTTGAAGGCACGTGACCCAGTTTCGAACAAGGTTTTTCTATTATTTGACCTATTGACCTAGTTTTCGAAGGTACGTGACCCTGTTTTGAATTTTACCTAGATATCATCAAAGTGAACATTCTCACTAATTTTCATGAAGATCTCATGAAAAGTATGGCCTCTAGAGAGGTCACAAGGTTTTTCTATTTTTATACCTACTGGCCTAGTTTTTGACCGCATGTGACCCAGTTTCAAAAGTGACCTAGATATCATCAAGATGAACATTCAGACCAACTTTCATACAGATCCCATGAAAAGTATGGCCTCTAGAGAGGTCACAAGGTTTTTTAATTATTTGACCTACTGACCTAGTTTTTTAAGGCACGTAACCCAGTTTCAAACTTGACCTAGATATCATCAAGATGAACATTCTTACCAATTTTTATGGAGATCCATTCACAAGTATGGCCTCTAGAGAGGTCACAAGGTTTTTCTATTTTTAGACCTACTGACCTAGTTTTTGACCGCACATGACCCTGTTTCGAACTTGACCTAGATATCATCAAGATGAACATTCAGGCCAATTTTCATACAGATCCCATGAAAAATATGGCCTTCAGAGAGGTCACAAGGTTTTTCTATTATTTGACCTACTGACCTAGTTTTTGAAGGCACGTGACCCACTTTCGAACTTGATCTAGATATCATCAAGATGAACATTCAGACCAACTTTCATACAGATCCCATGAAAAATATGGCCTCTAGAGAGGTCACAACGTTTTTCTATTATTTGACCTACTGACCTAGTTTTTGAAGGCACGTGACCCACTTTCGAACTTGACCTAGATATCATCAAGATGAACATTCTGACAAATTTTCATGAAGATCTCATGAATATATCGCCTCTAGAGAGGTCACAAGGGTTTTCTATTTTTAGACCTACTGACCTAGTTTTTGACCGCACATGACCCAGTTTCAAACTTGACCTAGATATCATCAAGATGAACATTCAGACCAACTTTCATACAGATCCCATGAAAAATGTGGCCTCTAGAGAGGTCACAAGGTTTTTCTATTTTTAGACCTACTGACCTAGTTTTTGAAGGCACGTAATCCAGTTTCAAACTTGACCTAGATATCATCAAGGTGAACATTCTGACCAATTTTCATGAAGATCTTTTGAAATATATGGCCTCTAGAGAGGTCACAAAGTTTTTCTATTTTTAGACCTACTGACCTAGTTTTTGACGGCATGTGACCCAGTTTCGAACTTGACCTAGATATCATCAAGATGAACATTCTGACCAACTTTCATAAAGATCCCACGAAAAATGTGACCTCTAGAGTGGTCACAAGCAAAAGTTTACGGACGGACGAACGCACGGACGGACGCACGGACGACGGACGACGGACGCTGCGTGATCACAAAAGCTCACCTTGTCACTATGTGACAGGTGAGCTAAAAAACTGGAAACTTTTCAAGGGGATGGTGGGGGGGGGGGGGGTGGCTGTCGCCTTCTAAGGGTCATAGTAAGGTCACAGCACAAGGTCAAAGGGCAATAAGTGCATTTTTTGTTATAAACTTCAGACTTTCACCATTTTTGCTAAATTCTAATACAAACTTGTATTTTTTCGGTAATAATTATGAATCTCAGAAGTAAAATAAATTACTTCAAATAGATTTATTGCATTTGAGACTGGCAAAATTCAAAACGACTAAAGTTATTTTAACAGAATGAGCTTAACTTTTCGTACGCTCTGATATTTTGTTCATTTATGGAAGTTACCTTTCTCATGCTTCTAAAATTTCCGTTTTCAGGCTAACAATTTCCATAATGGCTGGTTGGTTACCTATGTGATTGTCTGTATGAACAGTACAGGTAGAACAATTCTATGGCGCGTATTTTATAACGACTAGTACAGTCAAATTCCGTTTGCTCGAATACGGATTATCCAATTACTACTTTCGGTTCGAACTCAGTGTCAGGTCTATATAATGTATAATTCACGTCGGCTTGTGCTACTGATATCTCGAACGCATTGTGCTTGTCCCGTCGAGCTCTAGCGAACATAGTTTGACTGTACTAACTGTTAACAAATCTAAAGATTCCTTCGGAAGCACAGAACTCCAGGACGTAAAAATAGCAAACTCGGTTTGATTGAGTCTGTTTGTGAGATAATATGAAATGTAAAAGTTCCCTCAATCATTATCTAAAATGGTCAATGCTGTCAATCAAAACTCTATTCCATTGGTTTACGCATGTGCTGTAGCAATTCCATGACTGTGTGGGCGTTTAGAAATACTACCTATAACGATATCAAAGTGTAAATATAAGTCGCGCAAATGTTATGTTTTGTGTGTGTGTGTGTGTGTGTGTGTGTGTGTGTGTGTGTGTGTGTTTTCATTCCGTCAGCATGAAAATGGTACTTTTCATATTTTTAATCAGCTAAGATATTATTTCTTTGCACATTAACATTAGGCTATTATAAGAACTGGTAACCTCTCTTCAAGTGTTTGCAATATCTACAATTTTGTAAATATTTGTTTATGTTGGTTATTTAGATGTCATAACATCAAAAAGGCTTGACAATTGTCAGTGAATTCGATAGTATATTGAATGTTATTAGTATGATATTTATGACTGTGAATATAGGGGCAAATCATGTTTGTTACAACACCTTTGTTTATTATAAATCCATCGTTTTGAATTTCAAATATCATCTTCATGCTCTTCTCATCCTGCAGGAAGTTATTTTTACGCATTTTATATCTCTTTTTAACTATCGAACCACCATATTTCATCGTTTTGATTAGCTGAACCATCATCTGTCAGTAATCATGAAATATCGGGAGGTACAACTTCAATATATCACTGAATGAACCTTAATGTTACTATTATAAAAATACTAAAGCAACTTTCTGATGTTTTTCATATCTTTAATTTTATATTTTATTTGTAAAACATCTGAATGACTAATGTTTCAGCGTCAAGACACAAGCTTTGTTTTCATAATGTTATCAAGGACATCCTGTCCGGAACCGTGTGTCAGATCTGTAAATTGTTACCATCTGATTCGTTTTCAACTTTGTTTTGACCAGGAAGTGAGAGTGTAGAAGCAAAGCCAAAGATGATAAAGATCGAAACAGAAATAGCGTGCTGAATGATGCAAATATCGCATTAAGAGCTTTGGTGATAGAAAATCTAGTTCTTGAAATATGCTGCTTAATTGCAAATACATAAAGTATGTTGATAAATGCCTGACCGATAGTGAAAAAAGAACTATATTACAGCAAATCAAGGGAATAGTGTATATATTAACTAGTTCAAATTCTACAGATCTCATCTGTTTAGTTTATTACCGTACATGAACTGTGTAAACCTATGTTGTGACTAATATTCCAGTTATTCTTCTATAATGGTGCTATTTAACCATTGCCACACGGACAAATTAACATAAATATATATCATATAATGAATCATCACCAGATTTGAAATCATTTCTTAAGGAGCTGGAGAAAGATTCCATATAATATTATCAATGTTACTGTCAACAGTATTTCAGTCATTTAACGGCGGTCAATTAACTTAATCAGTGTTCTGGAGTCTCTACAAGTAGTAGCGTTTTCCCCACAAGTAACTGCCAACTTCTCCATATGATTCAGAAGCGGAGGATGAAATCACTCCTGACAATGTCTATTATCAAATCGTCGTTTTGTTTTTATCTCTGCCAAATTTTGACGGATGTGATTGAAAATTGGACACATTGTTTAATGACCACTTCTATTAAATAAACTTAACAGCGATATCAATTGTGCGTATATTCGTTGTGCCATGACAGTTTAAATAAGGCACCCCCTCCCAAAAAATGTCACAGAATGAATGCAACTTGGTGCTGGTCTGTATGTCGCAAGTACCGTCATCTCCGGGATTAAACAATTTTGTCATTAATGTAGTGTTATTAATGACGTCACAAACCTGATGAAAATTAACATATTGAAAATATTAACAGATGTTCCATTAAACTAGACAGAGTGGAACATTCAGAATACAATAATTTTAATTGCATTGAATTAATAGGATCAAAGTGTACTACTGTGATTTGGAATTTACTAATGTGACTTTTAATTTAAGGGTTACCTTATTATTACCCTTACAGTTAAATGAATTTACATCAGGCTATGATCGTTTTATGTTAAATAATAATAGAATACTCATTTAACATTCTGTAAAACATTCATTCAAATCTGTCAAAATTTGGCGATAAAGGGAAAAAAACAGGTGTGGAGTTAGAAAAGTTGCTGATTATATTGTTGATATACGTACCATTTTGCTACCTTAAATAACTTATAGAAGTCACTTTTAAAAATTCAGTTTTGACCTTGACATGTCTATGACCTTGAAATTACATTGAAATAACCCTTGGATACGACAGTTCCAAAAATATTTCTCTAGTTCATCCACATTAGATTAGTAAACATGTCAAGTAAAACACACTTTGCCATCGTATGCCACTTTTCCCAGATATATATTATTCTATATAATATTATATATATTAGATATATATGTTATATATTATCATCAGTTTTATTTACAAAGTACTAAAGGGCATTGAGACACAGTATTTAAACCAATTTAGATGGTATATGAAAATAAAACGAGTGCACAGCGGCATAGGTTATATGTAAATGCACTTATTTGACCTTCGACCCCATTGTACTGTAATGAGGCATCCTAGAAGGCGACAGCCCCTTTTAAATTTCATGTTCGGGCCTAAGAAACACTTTAATACTAATATCCGAGCATTAACAAAAAATGCCATCAGAAGTCACATTTTTTTGGCAGATTATTAGCATAAATGAAGCTAAAGTTAACTATTAGCATTAAAGCAGATTTTTGTGTAGTTAACATAAACGAAGCAAAAGTTAACTGTTGGCAGTAAAGCAGATTTTTATGTAGTTAGCATAAACGAAGCAAAAGTTAACTGTTGGCAGTAAAGCAGATTTTTATATAGTTAACATAAACGAAGCAAAAGTCTACTGTTGGCAGTAAAGCAGATTTTATGTAGTTTGCATAAATGAAGCAGAAGTTAACTGTTGGCAGTAATGCAGACTTTTATAAAGTTAACTGTAACTACACAAAATGACTATTCTATTATTCCGGTAGATTTTTTGTCATAAAATGACTTACGTTTAAAACGTTTATCTTTTTGTATTCTTAGGGAGAAGTAATTCAAACACAAAAGGCTAAGCAAGACAAAATACAGCGGGAGCATTTCAAACAACAGAATGAAATACAACAACTCAAAATAAAAATCAAAGGGTTGAGAGAGGATAATAGTCTTCTCAAAAAACAAAATAAATATCTTGACGACATTATAACAGCACCCCCGAAACAAAGCAGGTATCAGTTTTGCCCTACATTACTCGATGCCTTGATCACTACATATGTGTCTTCTTTTAGGTTCCGAAACACTTCTTTAGACAACATTCTTTTAAAAGTAACACTTTTTGATGAAATGTACAGAACTAATGTTTACCTTTACATTGTGATATGATATATTCAGAGCCTTATCCTATAGTTTACTTAAACTAAAGCACATGAAACATTTACCTTTAAATACATGCAATATCAATTGTCGTTCCTCCTAATTGACCATATCATCCATCGTGTTTGAATATTCATTTTATAATTCAGGTACTGCCTGATACCGAGAAAACAATCCAAAGGAAACTATTATCAAATTGCATCCCGTAAAGCATACTTAACGTTTTAAATACTATTTTAGCGAATTATAATTTCTATTTTCAATTAGCGGAAGTCAGCTTGTGAAATCGTTTACTAGTGGTATGCCTAATGTTGAGAGAAAGAAACTGGATGTTCCGTTAGCAAGTGTTCAAGATAAGGTAAATGCCGAAAACAGTAGTTAAATTGACGATTTGAAATTAATTGTCTTTATATATGTTCATGACTAAATCGTTTTTGTATGCAAATGTCAAGCTAATAAATCTAAAATGTAGTTATATGTGCATAGTCATTATTATGTCGAACGGATTACATTTATCTACAGTACGTGTTTTCGACAAGTTTCTTATGCTTAAACAATATTTTAGAGTCTGACACTAAAAGGCAATGCCCTCAACGTGCTCCTTTATGTGTTTGTTCCGTCTTCGTTGTTTAATTTATCAAAACCTGCTTTTTTAAGTTTAGTTGCATTAACAAAATCAAACAATTTTGTAAGTAAACTATTGTTAGGAAGTTTCGTATTGCTGTATTATCAATAGCATGCATGTTTTGACAGGTTTGCCGATCAAAGCCAGTATTACTAATCCTACATCCAAAGGACTGAGGGCTAATCGTCGACTATTTCTTCAGCGATAAATTCAATGAGGTGTTTAATACATGACTTAGAAATGAATTTCGATGCGTTTTTAAACTCAGGTTCTGACTTTTCCCAGCAAACTTGTGTTGAAGTATGCATAGTTTACTCATACCCATAATTTCAATCGTATTTTGTCCGTACGATCTCGGCATTTGTCGGCCATATTGATATCTGATATAACATCACAGAGCTTCCCGTATCAACCTGGAACGCCAAAATACGTAATTAAACGGAAATTGTCATTTTCGGGTCCATTACCTTCAAAGTTTATGTAATTCTTACAGTTGAAAGGAATATCAAAAGATGCAAAGGAAAAGAAAGAAATTGAGAAAATAAGACATTTCGAACAAGTGATCGAGAGGGACGCCCAAATTATTGATGAGTTACAGAGAGCAAACGGAAGCTTGCAGTCATATAATGATATTCTTAAGAAAGACTATAAAGATATGGAAGAAAAGTTTAGACAGATATCAGAGGAGAAAAATAATTTGATGACGAGGTATCCTTACTTTTTAAATTCATATATTTGAGCCGAACCATGAGAAGCCAACATAGTGCATTTGCGCATCCGCGCAGTCTGGTCAGGATCCATGCTGTTCGCTTTCAAAGCCAATTGCAATAAGAGAAACCGTTAGGGAACAGCATGGATCCTGACCAGTCTGCGCGGAAGCGCAGGCTGGTCTGGATACATGCTTGTCGCAAATACACAATGTTGGTTTTCTCATGGCTCATATGATGAAATCTATAATAAGATCCCTTAAAGAGAATTCCTATAGTTTTTTTCCTTTCATAGAAATTTTTTAAATTCACATATATGATAGGAAAATTTGTGCTGAAAACAATGAACAAATAAAAACAATAGGTCACCAGGCTTGTTTTTGTGAAAAATTGTTTTGAACACACCCACTGTTGCTGAAACTGCTAGCGATTTTTCAACATTTTCATAATTTTCTGCTTTTTTATAAATACCAACCAAAATACACATCAAGACAGCACAATAAGGTTTTTTTCTTTTTACAGATTTTATTATATACTTATTTGATATCATAGTCATATTTGTAATACTCTATCCTTACAATAATGGGTACAAATGAAAAAAAAAATTGTTTCATATTTACTTTTGTGAACTTTTTTCAGTGAAAAATACCCATAGTGAAGAATATTTTTTTTAAGTTTTGAAAAAACTCTTTCATAGGAATTTTTCCTGTTTTTCTTGTATATAGGTAATTGTATTGTGAGCATAAAAATGGCTAAAAATGTATGGGTCACCAGGCTAATTTTTATGTTAAGACCGCTAGAATACAACACCTGTTCGGACGGAAAATGGCGCGAACCTGGCCAAATTGATTACATGTATGTCTGTTAGAAGTTACAAAAAAGTTTTAAAAATTCTTAATTCTTTCTATAATTGAATACTAAATAATCTGAAAGGTGATATTGTCTTATCAGTACTAAGTCAATTATCTTACATTATATGAACAACACTGTCTTTGTACTAAAATGCGATGTGAAAACACAATCACAAAAATAGCAAGATACCTGTCAGGCATGATACTTGTCAATACAGCATAAACCAGTATCAACATTTGATTACTGGTAAAACTTATCAAAAATGTTATTTCATTCAAGATTTCTCATATTTAAGACTGTCTGTAACATGTTTCAACAAATGTTGACTTCATTTCAGTTTTCCATAGAAAGTGTTGGCTGCGCAGAAAGATGCGCATAAAAAACTATCGGAATTCCCTTTAAAGTAGCAAAACCTGAGGGGTAATGAATTGTGCAATATCCTTTGAGCAAAACTCTATTATTCACAAACGTTGAATGAATTCCACGATCCCAAAAGATCAGAAACTATAACAAAACTGAGTCAAACAAATATGTTATGATTATTCATTCCAGTGTAACACATTATTATACACCATATAAAGTATTTTTATTTCCTTTGTCTTAAACTTTTGTATTTCTTATAACAGAGAAATAAGTACTTAGTCCATAGTAAATGAAAATGCTCAAGTTCATTTCAGGTACGTACTACTTTAACTTTTAAAAGGTGAAACAAGCCCAGCTACGTGTAGAGACGTTATTGAAACAACTTTAATTTTGTATATTATTTTAAATGATATTGAAAAAGGTGTGTAAGATTGTAGTAACAGGTCACATCTAATCAAAATAATAACATACTTAGTTCATGTTCATCAGAGGTTACGTACGACATCCATAACATCCCCTAGGCGATTGTTTTTATCCAGAAACATTTAGTAGACTCGATGATCCCAATGAACAAGAAAATAAACTGACACCGAACCTGTGTCCAGGGAGACATTTTAATGACCACCACATTGCACTGAAGGACTAATTTTGAGATTCACTGTAGTTGATATATAAAGTTTAGAGTTTAGTCCAGCATTACAATCGCTCGTGGAAACAATTTTATGTTCTAACACAAGACCCCCACATATATAGACTTAGCTCAGTAGGTAGAGCGTTGGACTACGGATCACGGGGTCGTGAGTTCGATCCTCGGGCGCGGCGTATGTTCTCCGTGACTATTTTATAAACGACATTGTGTCTGAAATCATTAGTCCTCCACCTCCGATTCATGTGGGGAAGTTGGCAGTTACTTGCGGAGAACAGATTTGTACTGGTACAGAATCCAGGAACACTGGTTAGGTTAACTGCCCGCCGTTACATGACTGAAAACTGTTGAAAAACGGCGTTAAACCCAAAACAAACAAACAAACAAACAAACAAATATAGACACAATGGACTCAACACTAGAATTTAAATTTACAGTTCATGGATGGGAAATACATTCCATATAACGAGAAAAGTCTCTTTACTTCACAACTAACCATTAGATAATGTACACCAGTCATATTAGCTAAAAATGATATTTTCATTATTACGCAAGAAGCGTGTTTACAGTAGAGTGAAAAGTGAGAAAAATACTATATGATTTCTATGTTAAATATAGTTTAATATAGTTACATGTTCGTGCTACTGCATTCTACCTTTTTCAAGGCTCAGTAAAATGGCTGGACAAAGACTTGTGCAAGACAATCCCGCCATAGCAGATCTGAGTGATCCTAACCGACCAACCAAACTTGGAGAAATATACAGCGAAATATATGACAATGAATGGACAGATGCTCTTGAAGGTCTCCTAGATGCGGGTTACGAAGAAGTTGAAGCAATAATGACTTTAAAGCTTACTCTGATGGTAAGTTTCTTCATACAGAATGGAACTTTCCAGTCTTTTAATGATGTCGTCGAAACTCTACCTACACCCCGGGGTGTAAAATGTCTCTATTTCTGAAAATAAAGTAATACGTAATAACATCTACATTTATGAATGAATGCCTACTATAAGAATACACAGCTAAAATGTCATTCGTTCAATTTTATTTCTTTTTGTTACATTTGAAATATAGATGACAACAGTATACACCAGTCACACATACGACGCGGATAGAAACGTAATCCGTATCGATTCGTACCTGAGCCGTACGGAGTGATACGGATTACTACTTTAAGGTGCGGCTCAGGCGCGAATCGATACGGATTACTACGTTTCTATCCGCGGCTAGACGTAGCTTTCCGCGCCGTATGTGTGACTGGGGTATTAAGCTATAAACCCCAGTCACACATACGGCGCGGTTAGCTACGTCTAGCCACGGATAGAAACGTAGTAATCCGTATCGATCCGTATTTGAAACGTACCTCAAAGTAGAAATCCGTAGCAACACTTGGTCAAAACGTATTCAAGACTTATCCCAAACTTGCAAGTTTCTCCAACTTTAGAACATGCACAAAAGTTTGAGCGATCCGTAGCCATTTGAGCGTGACTTAAACGTACTTAAACGTAGTTATCCATACTGAAACGTACCTTACCGTAGCTGAACGAAGTTATCCGATGCTGCCCGTACTTAAGCGTAGTTCAACGTAGTTCACCGCAGACCCGTCCGCGCGCTGGGCAAGTTGCCAGGCGCAGTAAAACGTAGTTCAACGTAGTACTTATTCGCGTTTTGTAATCTTTTGTTCACCGTTTCTCACCAATTTTCCCGTACTAAGACGTTCTGCTCCGTACTTATCCGTGTGTCCGCCTCAACAGACCAATCCCACCCGCACCGTACCTCAACACACAGACATATCCGTATGTGTGACTGTAGCTTTAGTGAATTTCCAACGAGTGTATAGAGAATAGAGAATATAAAGGATTGTATATAAATTGAGCTAAGTATTTAGTAAATCTCATGTCCTTTTAAGCTACGAAACTTTCTGATACATGCAATTTTGATATTGTTACGCAACCTCCAAATATACAAGAAACTAAAATTTAAAAAAGGAAAGGTTTTAAACTTTATGACAGCGAAATTTTGCTTGATAATCAAACTTTATCACAATATTCATATATTGTTTCTTCCTAATTGGTATTTATAACAACGTTCATAACAAAAAATATCTACTCATTCCTTTTCAGAATGTGATAGACTTCTGTCAAAGGAAGTCTGATAAACTGTTAAAGAAAACGGAGGAAGCCATGAATTTTCTTTTTGAAGAACTGAAGGATATCGAGAAAAGGGTACTTCTATATCGTTTTTATATACTCTATATTTCTACATTACCCATTTCTGTTGAAGTCAAACATCTTAGCTCTTGTATTCCTTTTGAACTAACTTTTAACACAGAAAAGTGCAGGCCTGCGCGCAATTAACCTGTTAAAGCTCCATAAAGATGCAAACCATTCCACAATGAAGTCCTTCATTTGTTTAGTGTTGATTTTATCTGTTTTCTTAATACTTATATATATGCTACTGTTTGTTTGTGTGTGTGTTGGGGGGGGGGGTGGGGGGGGGGGGGGGGGGGGTTGAGGGTTTATCTGTTTTCTTAATACTTATATATATGAGAGAGGGGAAGGCGGTTGTTTTGGGAGGTTACGTTCTAGGAACATGGCTCTCATCATTGGATTCTTGTTCTTATTTAGTTTCTTAATACGTAAAACATACATTTTGTATAGGTATCTAACAGTATCCAAATCATTTATTGTTGGGAAACATGTGGGTTTTCCGCTGTTCTTACCTTTCCCGTTTTAATGTAAGTTTTCTTTTCAGAAAAAGCACTTGACAATGAGAAGGTCATTGGTAAGTTACAAAATTACCAATTGTGTGAAATGGGTGACACATTAATTTATGAATCAAAATTGCAGAGACAACGTAATGACTGACTACCATGTTGTACGAAACGTCAACAATAAATTAATTAATGATAAATAGATATTTACGACAATGCAAACACACCTCATGAAAATTAAGCCGTTTAATTAAAAAAAATCTTTATTATAAAGCATTTCGTGAAATCCTGTGTTATCGCATACTGATATTAGAAACATTTTAAATCAAAGCCGAGTTGAATGTATTTGTTTTAAGAAAATATATCAGGAATTAAATTTGAACGTTTCATGAGTAATCAATATTCAAAAGAGAGCAACATCTTAAAAATAATCATGCACACAGAGTTCAATAAAATGTTATTTACTTGTCCTGCATGCATATGGAAAGTTCTTTTATAATATTTATGTATTATGTTGAATTATCAACTAGTCTGAACAACTGCTGAAGGAAGTATCTTTATATGGATTCTCTGGTGTTGATATTGATCTTAGAGAAAAGTGGAAATCTAGAGATAAGGGCAAAAACCCACAGACTTACACCCAAAGTCACATAGAGGTATTTACATGTATAGTACATACTTGTAGATCAGACTAAAAACTAAAATTGTCGCATTAAGAAATTGTAGACAAATACTTTTGAACAAGGTAATGCGTAAAATGTTTTGCTGTCTTGTTAATGACCTTATACTTGTGTCTAATGAAGGTAAACTCACCATTATTGAGGATATCAGTGAATGAGGGTTTGTGTTGACGTTGAATTGATTACGTTCGTACATCTAAGAGAGTTGTAATGAAGTATAATGAGACATTCAAAGTCACTGAAACTAGTGCTACGCTATTTTGCTTTTGTTAGTTTCAACTCCTTTAGAAGGATGAATATGATACAAGATGCTTATATCATTTGAGTTAAGAAAAGCCAGTTGGAAACATTTAATACATATAATTGGTATATGCTAATTTTACAGGTGACAAAGCCGGATGTTTCTGTTGGTCAGCTAAAATTGTTCAGAAAAGAGGTCGCTGAGTCAATGGTACCGATTGTTCAGAAGGTAAAATGTTCAATATTTGTCATACAGCATATGTTACGTTTTCTAATATACATATACATGTACATGTATATATGAATTATATAGTCAATTCTGATGGTTACATTGAGATGCCTCAACATACTGAATAAGAGTCTCCAATATTGGCATGAGTATGCAGTGTGAGTGTACATTATTATATACCACATTTATATAGCACTCTTTTCATATAAAAATACGTTCAAAAGTGCTTTACACAAAAACATTTATATAATGTTCAATAAAAAATGGGAATTGAACTATTATAGAAGAAATTAAAATTACATTACGGTAATAAGATACCAAGCATTTTAAATTGGAAGGTAGGCAGATCAAAACATGAAACAAAAATATAATATCATAAAACATTAACTGACCTATCAAAGACACAGGTCAGAGCAGAATAGAACAGAAGATATCTTACATTTTGAACAGACAGAATTAAACGGTATGATGTCTGCGAAATGCATCACAGCATGCAAACCGTCCCGGATGATTGGGTCAATCCCTACCTAAACGGTCCGGAGAACATCCATGACACATCCCACAGAAAAAAAAACACCGCCAACTTTATTCTGTCACACTGGAGTTCTTAATTAAAGTAATTAATTGGCCGGCAAAGTACCTACATTATAAATCAGGTAATCAGTGAGATGTTAGTTGCCAAAGAATTGTATGAAATAATGCGTCTTTAGCGCTTTTTTGAAACTTTGCACGGTCTTGCACTCTCTTATGCCAGATGGGAGGGCATTCCATAACCTCGCAGCAGCTGTCTGAAAGCTCCTGTCACCAAATCGTATAGTTCGACATTTGGGCACCACTAGTTTTAATGCATTATTCTGCGATCTCAGATTTCTGGATGGTGTATATATTTCTAGCATGTTCGCTACATAAGCTGGTGATTGATCTTTGAGTGCCTTATATGTATGTGTTATAATTTTGTATTCTACCCTACATTGCACAGGAAGCCAATGGAGTTCACGCAGAACAGGCGTTATATGGTCGTATCTGGATGTTCTGGTTACGATTCTAGCTGCCGTGTTTTGGACATATTGCAGTTTGTTCATTGACCGTTTTGGAATTCCATATAGAAGAGAGTTGCAATAATCCAAACATGATAAACATGTTATTGCATTTATTTTACATTGCCAGAAAATTAAATTGTGAAATATAAACTGGTTGCACATTAAGTCAGTCAGTCTAAAGCAGTTGAAAGTATGTGTATTGGTCACATGGATTAATTAACTTTAGACATAAATGGTAGCAAGTTCCTAGGACAACAATGAATTTTGTCAGCTGAATGTACTATATTTTAGGCATACATGGCAGCAAGTAGTTGGAATGATAGTCGATTTATACCAGCCCTTAAACCATTTATAAAGAAATGCATTTTCTTGGGATGGATGATGGTTGTACAATCACCGCCTCTTGCTTTAGCTGTCTGTCATCCAGAGGAAGAGTTTGACAAGAACTTATATAAGGAATATACAACAAGAGGGCCTAAAGTCAGTTACGAAGTTTGGCCAGCACTTTTGCTACATGAAAAAGGTCCTGTTATCGGAAAAGGCATAGCGCAAGCTCAGAAAGCTTAAAATCTCCAGTGGTTCTCAGTGGTTTGTGCGATCGATCATAATGCATTGTATGCACAGCGGCTGAACAACTTTTCCTTTTACTTAAGGAGAATGGTTTCATTTGATATCATACATTCAAATTTAAAAACATTGTTTTTTATACAAACTAGAAATATTTTGTATTTATTTTTCAACTCTATTCCAAATAATTATGAACATACATTTTCTGAGTAAAATGCACGACGTTGACATCATTATGAGAAAAACTTATAATCATTCTAGCATACCAGATACCTACCATTGTACCATTGTACCCTGGTTGAACCTCTAGCACATTTCGTCAACATTTTTAGTTTGTTTACATTATGTCTTAAGGTGTAGGCCATAATTAGCAAGAGATATTCGACTTCTGATTATTTATTACGCATTTAAGTGTAGGTCGTATCAGTAGAATAAAATGTTTGATATTTTTGCTGTGAAGATTCAAGATATATTTCATTCCCATATTTCAACAATCCGCTGAGAATCATGTAATAAATCTTTCTTTGTTTCTTATTTACATTTGTCAATGTGAATATATACTTGATACGCACGAAACAGAGAAAAGCAAGTGTATCATTATAGTGGATATTTTATTGTACAACAGCTTTAATAATCAATTAATATGCATTGAACACTTTAATCTTATTTCTCTTACGCATCATATGGAGAAATGGCTACAATGAAAGTAAATTGTCAATTTTAAATACAAATTTGACATGGTTCGCCTTTACTCTCAAGAAATGAATACTGTTAGAGTATTCATTACGTCAAATTCTTATTCTAATAAAAAAGGAAGCATATGCACTCATTGAACTGTACTTAGTCTATAGTTAAAAAAAATAACATCCGAATCGTAAATAAAAGTCCAAACCTATATCTAAAATACAAGATCATTTTGACTGTATCAAATTACGACGAGTGTAAGATGTAATAACTATACATATCTACGAAGTGTAACATAGTCAAATTTAAAATATCGCCAACAGATTTTTAGGAAGCATAGAATTCAGCAAAGCCTCGGTTTGATTGAGTCTGTTCTATTATACAGACGCAATCAAGCAAAACAATACTGACTGACTTAAAGGCTTAGCGGTAATATATAATTTATAGCACATAAGTAATTACTCGGCTACATATTTGCTTGTCTAACAATTCTAATATTTACATTGTACCAGATATAAATAGAAAGATAACATTTTTTTTTGACTAAATGATATGGTATTCTTCAAATATTTGACACTTGACAACTTGACTTGATATTAAATCTACCTAAATAATATAACAAACTGTTTACCTAAATTAACTAAATTATTACTTTATATAAAGTAGCTTGGGGTTAAATTTTGTTACGTTTCATATTCTTACGGAGAAATTAAAGTAAACAAGGAAGAAAATTGCATTCGCGAAATAAAGGAAAATTTTAACAGGATTTCAACTTTAAAACTTCATAATAAAATTATTACCGATGATAAAAATAGCTAAGATAATATTTATCCTTGTTGCATTGATATCAGATATCATTGTTCATGTTCATGTCTTGGAGGTACAGTTTTATTTATGCGTCACTGTATCTGTTTAATAACTCCTAAATATCTTTTTTAAAATAAAACCCTCTTTAAAAAAGATTAGTGTTGTGCGTTAGTTAGAAAGGGAAGACAACCTTTAAGCAACCCTTAATCGGTCAGAGGGGGTTGGGGTGCCTTTAAGCGGTTGACTATGCAGAAAACTCTCGATCAAGACCGGCTGTAAAAGAGCCGAACACCAAACATACTACTAGTTTCAACCTAGTCTGGTCATGATCACATTAAATAATAAAATCTATAAAGTATTTTTGTTTTTGTAGTGTTTAATAGTCCCACTGGCACAATATTGGTCTTATGGCGACTTCTCCAAAATTTTATGGTAGAAGAAGACACCGAGGCCCCTAAAAAGCATAATTCCAGGAACGGTAGGGCTCTGGGCAGAACCACGGAGTTTCTATAAGCCGGCTGGATGGCTTCCTTGCATGAATATTTCTACATCCTAAGCGATTTTTGAACCCATACAAGTGAGAGACAAGTGATTTCAAGACAACCTGAAATAATGCCTAGAGGGATACCTCGGCTCATTCCTTACCATAAAAGCTAAACACCCGCAATTTGACCTGCAGTTGTGTCTGTATGACTTTATACCCAATAAGTACACAACATCCAATTAAGAGCTCAGTATGGTACCGTGAACATTTACGTAGAAGTCTTTTAAATGCCTAGATCGTTATATACCACTTGCCCTTCACCGCTGTAGGTCTAAAATATCTCTTGCACTGTATAATTCTTTCATGTAAGACTACATTTAGCTTTTTTTGGAAGGTCGGTGGTTCTGCAATGGTTACCCCTTTAGCCTGATATAGGGGCACATAGGGTCTTCCACTACCATTAAAAGCTTGAAAGTCATCATATGACTTAAAATTGTGTCGAAGTGAGTTTAAACCCAACAAAACAGATAATTATACAGTTCAGTCATTTGTTACTGACTTAGTGCGCTACAAATCTGATTAGTCTTATTCGAGGACAGTTCAGATAAATGGAACCAACCCAGATCCAACGCCCTGGCGGAGCAGTTCCAGTTTATTCTTCTGACTGTAGATAATGTACATCTACAATAATCCTGTTCGTTTACTTGTCTGTTGAATGTAGTTTCCATATTAATGATAAACAACATGGTTTAACGTTGTTTGTAACAGTATTTGACTTGTAGTACCAAACCTTTTTTCTTTGATTCTTAACTGATATTAACAAGAACACATGTCCGGCATGTAAATGACAACTTCATTCATGCATATAAACAATACAGAATTGGTCGACATTTACTACAACGGATTACTGAAAAGTGCATGACGGTAGAAGAATGTTGAATTTTAACTTGTATTTCTCCCAATGAATTAACCATAATTAACCAGTTGAAAACCGAGGCAAGTTTCCTGCCTGATAAAATTTTAAAAAATGATAGGGCCAGACATATACTAGACACCTATATCAGTATAGGCCAGGGCCATGAATTCGGACAATGGAAATATATTTAAGGAAACATACGGAATATTCATGAGTGTGAGGAAAATAATTACGGACAAGAATAGTAATGTTTTGTGCTCGTGCACTGGAGATAAAATTTCATGCAATCGAAACAAGATATCATGCGCTCGAGAAAAGATGTCGTGCATTTGAGATAATGTGTCGCGAGATCGAGATAAGATGTTGTGCAATTTAGATAAGATTTTGTGCGCTCGAGATAAGTAAGGCGTTCAAGATATTTTTATCTTTAATCAAATGGTTAGGATGATTTTAGATCGACAACCTGAGTTTCACATCTCGAAGTAGAACTGAAACAAATCCCACCCATTTGTCCAAGTCAAAAAGTGCTAACGGTCATAGCAAAATGTGTTCATGACATATTGTTTTGCCATCACCTATAGAAATAAGTGTCCGAGTATTGCAGTGGCAATACAGAAGTCTCCAACCGGTGGAACACTTTTAATAGTGACAATGACCTTTGTCCTACAAGCATAGGTCATGTGTGGACACATTGTCTCATCATGGGGAACATTTCTGTGTAGCACTAAGATAGTCCATCAATGCATATAGCAGTTATGGAGCGAAATGAATATTTACTTGACCTTCAATAGTGACACTAACCTTTTGCCTACAAACAAACTTTTGCCTATGTGCATAATCAACATATTGCCCTCTATTCACATACAGGGCATTCCTACAGTCCCCGCCGGTGTTACCGGTAGGGGACAAAAACCATGTTCATGGTGACTTTGCTTCTCAGCATATCAACATGACATTAACACATTTAATCTAATTAGCAATTACGGTAAATAATTTATTGTGAAAACGAACAAGCTATTTCGAAGATTTGCAAAGTGTCCACTTTATACATATAAAACGTAAGCCCACATATAGTCGATCGCTCGAGAAAATTTAATCTAAAAAACTATGTTTTTCATTGTAACTTACTGATTACATTAACTACATTAACAGATTAGAATATGAAATGTAAACATACACTGACAATTTGGCAAGTTTACTATGGTCATGCTCTATTTAATTTTCTAATTACAAGGAAGTAATTGCTTGATTTTAAAACTTTTGAACTTTTGTTTTAGGTAAGTGTCATTTATCTTTTAAATTTTATACAAAGACATAATTTTGACCTATATTGACCATTAGCTGCACATTTAATGCTTTAAACATTAAATCTTATGATGTATGTTTATATAACCTGAATTATTTGAATATACAATCTAAATCTCCTTTTATACAAATGAAACTCCTAATTTTTTGGCCACATTATTTCTGACATGGTTTTACTAGACAATAAGTCGTTTAATTCTTAACATCACAATATTAAAGCGGGTTTATTCGCTTTTTAACAATTTATCGAACAAAAAACGTTATCTAGCCCTGCAAAAAATATAAGTTTTAAAAATGTAGTCGAAAAGGCTACGCATCATTAAATAATTCCTACAATAATCTTAGAATTCGCCTACGACTTCTGTTGTAATCAAGTAATTGAGTTAATGACTGTATACTCTCTAATGCATCACAATGCAGCACAATTGATTAAAATGAATCTTATTTAACTAGTTTTTTCGATGATTTAATTTTAAAGAAATATAGTGTCGACTGTGTACAATTTTATTTTAAACGGTACTGGATATTTATCGTTATATCATTTTGCTCGACCATCCTTTCAAGCAACAGTAATCATTTATTTCAAGCAGCTATTTATTCAATATTTTATCTAGTAATTCCTGAGAAAATTATAAACGAAATTGAACCGCCTTTTTCATCCACCAAACACAAAAACATATTTGTCTTTGTTTTTACTATTTCAGTGTCTTTTATCTAGAAATTCTCTTTGATGATTTCTGGCATGTTAAACCCTCCGAACGGCATTCTCACCGTAAGGTAATATGGACGTATACTTTTAATATCATAGTGTAAGCAAGTAACATATTACCGTACAGTGACAATAAATGAAGGCACCCGTGTCCTGTGCTCCTTAAACAACCTATCGAAGGTTTTGGTATTTTATTATAAAATATCTCCTTCCAGGACCCCTACCCCCTTTGGGTCTGAAAGTACTCCTTTGTACTGTCAGGAAATTCGATGAAATGATTTAAACCTACCTATATATCCGCAAGAAAGTAACAGAGTCACGCGATGTTAACGAGGTTACAATATAGATAACACAGACCAAAATAGTATTCCCTATATATTCTATATAAAACTGACTATTTTCAAAGACTTGCCACACAAAGCTAATCTCATTTAAGATTACAAATCCATACCTCATTTTAAAGAATTATCATAAAACTGAAAAGTAGTGCTCATATATCTTTTAAGAGAGATTCCGTTTGTCAGATAATGAGATTTAGTTCTGCTTCGTCAAATGCGGTTAAACTCGATAACATTTATTTTTATATATTCGTTATTGAATTACGCTGCCGTTAAAAAGCAGGGGTCGAACGTAAAGTGGTAAGAGAAGTTATTGTTGTGGGAGTCCAATCGATGTTTACCCACAACAAAAACTGTCATAAAGTCATCCCAACAACAACATAACATGCATTAAGTGAAAAAAAATGGCGATAAATGTATTAATGAGCGTGAAAATCGGAGAATTTCAAATAATCAAATGATTTATCATAGTTAACAACATAAAGGCCTGAGTAGGGTTTAGATACGTTACAATTAAGAAAAAAAGGGTGCCAGAATGTCACAATATACGCCCATCACAGCAAAATTATTTACACTAGCACCTGTATTTGCAGGTGTATATGCTCCGTACAATGTCATTCTTGAATTGGCTGTTTCACCTCTAAGTGTGACCTTGACCATAGACCTAGAGACCTGGTTCTTGCACATGACACTCCGTCTCATGATGGTGAACAATTGTACCAAAATCCCTCCATGCATGAGGAAGATATGCTCCAGACAATGTCTGTGGACGCCGCCCGTTCGCCCAACAGCCCACCAGGGTCGCTCCCAAAATACGTCCTGTTTTTCAAACGGACGTATAGAATGTGAAGATCTTTCAAAATATTATCCTAATCAGCCAAGTTGTGCCTTCAATAACTTTTTTGTTCTTAAACCTATTTAGTCAACGATTGATGCCGATTGAAGCCAAAACATAGCTTTCTGGACTGGACATATTGAAATTAAGAGAAAACTGCAAACAAAGTTACACTTACGTCTTCAGAAAATTCTCGATAAAAAAGAAGTAATTTTCCACCATTTCCTGGAACCATTCATTCTGACTGTGTGAAAAAAAAACGGATTAAAATTGCTGTTCATTTCAGAAACAGCAATCATCAGCCCTGCAGTATCAAAATCAGTTGCTTCGTGCCTTTGCCTAATTCGTATGTGTAGTTGTTCAACTTTTTTCATTATCTAAACTTAAAGGTCCATTACTAAGAGAAAGTGAGCTGGCAATTTTTTTCATAGCCAGTGCATAGACTTCTGCAAGACACTAAAAAATGAAGATTGGCAGGTCAAAATTTACAGAAGGTCTTTGGAACTCAAAGAAATGTATGTGTATTATGTTGAAATTTCAATGAATCGACAGAATGACCCCCAGGTCTTTTTAACTTTCTTCATACTTCATAGAAAAATAATTGTACATATACTGCGATTTATTTCGAATTTCTACATACCAACTTTCATTTTCCAATAAAATGAAATAGTTTCTGTGCTTTTTAAAAGAAATTAAAATGTTCACTTTCCTTAGTATTGGACCTTTAATTCATTTACTCACAGACAGTTATTCCGGAAATCAGCAAATAAACCTAGTAAAAGATATTTTTAAAATAATTTGATAACAGTGCAATGCGCGCAGATGTGTAAAATACTTGGTTAGATCAAAATTGATGAAACAGGTGCTCTCAACATCTTCTCTGTAAATAATAAAGTCAATATCGTTTAAATGTTAATCTATTACCGTTCATATCCAATTATTGAAATCATTGGTACTGTACGCTACCATGCCACCAACTCTATTTGAGTCAATTTATACATTCGCATCGCAATGCAATATTCTTTTAACACTGTTTTATATTTTATCGTCGCCGTTACAGATTTGTATTTAGTGGTGAAATATCAACAACTAAACATGTCGACATAACATCATCATTAAAAAGAAAATCAGAATATATTTCAGATCAGATGCATATGTTTATCCTGTATACAAACATACATTAAGCCTACAACATTTTTTTTTTAGATTTTTAAAGGTTAGGTAGCTGGTCTTTTTTGTCAGTTTTGCGTAGTCTTTTTTAAATCGTGTAATATGATAGAAGTCTTGTGTTAGTTTTATTCAGTAATATGGGTGGTACGCAATCATTCGAACCTGAAGACTACCCAAAAGGTAACGCCAAGGGGCGGCAACATGGTTATCCAGTAAAACATTATACTCCAAGGCAACCTTATAATGAACGTCAATATCATACATCACATTCGCATAATCAGCGTTCACAGCAACAGTCACAACAACATTATCCACAAAGGCAGGAGAGACAACAACAACAGCAGCAGCAACAACAGCGTCGCCACGTTTCTGCCCTGTCCACGCCTGAACTGTTAGAATATTTGGACAGCGAGTTTATGTCGACCGTTGACATAATTCGAAACATGAAGAATGAGAAACATTTTGATGATGGTGGAAGACGTTACATCTGTGATATAATGATTGAGAAGAAGATTTTACTACGAAAATTTAATATCAGCATGGTGACGTATACAATCTTCTATAATTCTCAATATCTAAATAAAGTACACTCTTTTCGAAATAGTCAACATTCCTATGATAGTAGAATTGTGGAGTGTTCAACTGAATTCAATTTAGATGTAGAAACAGATGGAGAAGGCAGTAAATGTATATAAAATGCGAAATCCGAATCACTTAATGTATTCTTACCCGCAGCAAATGTCATGCTATAAGAGTTTAATAATGATTTTTTGGGAAAGTCTCACACATTTCCAGCTAGATGCTGGAATTTTAGAGCGGAATGTCTCCAAAACAGTAATATACCATAGGACAACACTTAATTTGAAAATATGCCATCTTCTTGTATTTGATTTAACTCCGTATAATTTCAGACAACATGTTGTAACATTAAGCAGGCAAACTCTTTATTCATTGGCAAAAACATGGTCTATAAAATATTTTGCAAATGCTACGGTCATGTTGCTAACTTTAGCGAAATCAACAGGAACCTTCGAGAAGACCAGCTGTAGACGAAGAGCTGCAACGACTTAGAGGTAAAATAAAGGATTTACAAGAAGAAAACAGTCGCTTGGATGCTGAAAGGATATTGTTCGATGGACTTCTCACATCCTCAATGAGACAACCAAGTACCAAGTCAGTCTAATATTAACCATAGGTTATACTCCGTCTTAAAGATAAATAAACAGTTATATAGATTTGCTTTGATAAAAGTGTTGTTCGGTAATTCAGTGATAAGTGCAGTTAAGAGTGTAGCGACGAATGCAAATTTATAAATATATCAAATTAATTATTTCCTTTCGTCAAAAATGTGATGTAAGTTTGTCAGTTAGTAAGTAAGGCGCTTATTGTCACCACAGGAACACACTTTGAGCTTGATATGAAAATATCTTATCTTTATATAACAGTACGAGATTTTAATTACAGGCCCAGCAGTCATGACAGGCCGATAAGTAGCGGGTATAATGAAACTATTACCAGAGACAAAGAAAACAAGGGCTCAACGGTAAAACTTTGCTGTTAATCTTTTACTGAATGGTTTTACAGTTTTTAAGAAACCCAGGTCACTAGATAACATATTTTTGACTGTTCTTTAAAACGATATTCCTTTAAATTAAAGCAAGCAATAGTACGTCAACATAAAATAAAAGCTTTTATCGTTTAATATATATTTTACATTTTAAGGAGAGCGATTTTGAACATGATATGATCTACCAGTGAAGCATGGTCATATGTGAATGCTTGCGTTTTCAGACATTAACGTGTTAGCTTGATATTATACCGTTGTTTGTTTAAAAAATGGCTGTTTCAACAATTTATTCAGTTTTCTTTAACGTATTAATTTTAAACAATATCTCTTCTAGCGATATTTGTAAAATTAAATTATTCAACTTTCTACAACAGAATGATAAAAATTACACTCCAACCATTTTAGGCAGTAAGGTTAAATATTAGTTTAATTGAAACCAATAAGAGCTAGCATTCTCAAAGATGAACTTGTTAGCCCGGTAGTCTAGAGGTAACAAGCTTGATCAAAAGGCCCTTGATTCGAACTCGTGTCCAAACATGATGCTCCTTAGTGTCTATAAATGTCTGAGGCCAGTACAACTTGTATTTTCCATGAAAGAGGGCTCTGCGTGTGTTCGGTACTCTGTAACAGGAACGTTAAAGACTCCGGCTGTTACTGACAGAGGGTAATAAGGTACAGTTACCTGTCCTTCGTTACCCAACTAAAGGAAGTGTATCCGAGAGAAAAGAGGTCCCTCATTTCATGAAGGATTTGATTGTAAATAGATATCCTGAGCTTCTGAAAGTAGCCAAATTTTATAGATCTGATGTAAATGAAGAGAAAGGGGTAAATAATTGTTGGAAAATCATGGTTTCTTTTGCAAATGACTGTCTGCGGATTTGTACAAAAAGTAGGCTGGACCGTTTCACTTTGTAAAAATGCAATACACTACTCATTCTGACAGATGTGAGGAGAAAAGTAGCAGGTCAACAGGTCACTTCAAAGTGATTTTTGTATTTTTCTCGGATAGATTTCTAAAGAGAAGGTATTTGCATTTGTCTTCAGAACATTGTGTCAAAGCCTTGCATTGATATATTTGTATGTAACCCTATGGGGAATTAATTGTACTTTTGGGCCAGAGATTGTCTAAGTTGCCGTACCTGCCTCAATGTGTTTTTGGGTGTTCTTTTCTTCCGGGTAATCAGCCCTTAAGTTTTAAATTTTATCTAAAATTCTCACTCAGTCTTGGGAGCTTAGTATCACTGTGTCCTTCTAGTTAGATCGCTCTGTATTTGCACTCTTTAAGATGATAAATTTCGCGCTCTTGTCTGTTTTGAATTACATGTAAAAGCAGTATGGAAAGAACCTTTGAAGGTTTTTATCATAAAAATGATTCTTTAGAAATCATAAGTATTATAGTATAAAAATACATTTCTAAGATTTCATATCATCATTTACTACCCTTATTTATACAAAATCATTTTCAATTTTCAAAAAAAAGTTGCATGTTCAAAGCATATATTACGTAGTTTTCAATAAACTTTCTCGTTGAAAATCTTAGACAATGTTTGAAAGCGTCTATTATGTAATGAATGGAAATAACATATATTACTTTTTTTTATTTGAACAACCAAAATGCATTGACATTCGTGAACAGGATAAAATAAAAGAATTACAACAAAAGCTGAGTGTCTATGCACGAGATCTGGAAGATGAAAGAGCAGCTAGAGTAAAAGCCACATCATATATTGATCATCTGAAACAACAACTCGAAGAAGTAAAGACGGAGAAAAATGCCTTACAAATGAGGTAAAAGTATTAGAAATCAAATTTTACCATTTAGTTTATTGTTTAAAAGGAAAACAATCCACAAAATATTCCTATAAATAAGAACAAAACCACAAACGTGTTTGACACTATTTAGCCCAAGTTTAACTTAAGTACCCAAGAATGTAAAGAAAAGTATTAATCCATGAACACTGTCCACTCACACGTCCCTTGTCTGAATGAAAGGAAAAGATATGCTCGTTGGAGAAAAATGTAACTGCTACAGCTAAAACAGAGCAGACTGCCAAGATAATATTACGATAATAATACTATGTTATTGCTCAAAAGGTGGATTCTATCTATCCCCGTTTGATCGGGCCGTAAGACATGCTGCTGTTTCTATCGTGTGCAAAGTCATTGAGAACATGCAAAAATTGGTCATAGGGTTTATTTAAGTGGATTTTATATTTACGTATCATGCTCCGAGTTGTTACGTTGGTAAGGAATTCACTTACCGGGGATAACTACCAGAGTAAGTTTTGAACATCATCGGAATTAAGAAGGAGGTCTCGGGCACCATTTACCATATCATTTACTTTGTCTCTGCTTTTTTGGTATTTTATCATGATTTAAACACTGTCATAAAATTAATATTCAGTGATGAGGAGCATAAAAGTTTAGTATCATTTGTTTGTATTGCCCTCGTTGCCTCTTGCTTTAATGTTTTATTAATTTTGTGTCATGTTTATTACGTATACATACATACATAAATACATACAACAATGTATGTACGGATTATGTTTTAAGTAGACACATTGTTTGAATATGTACGTTCCTAATGGCTATTTGTCCTAGTTTTAGGATAGACAATTTAACATAATTTAAAATACGTAATAGGTTAAACAATATTATCATAAAGTTCTGTAATAAGCACAATGCTTGCAGCAGGAGACTGAGCAACCGACAGTAATAAAGGACGTATTTTAGCAGTATTAGAGTTTGAGATTTCAACCTTCGCCTTCCCCTTCAACAAATTTTGAGAAACTTTGATATTTTGTTCAAACTTTAACTTCTACGGCATATTTGTGTCCTCAGGCGGTAATGATTATACCAGATGGGCCTTATTGTCATAAGAAGTGAAGTTTTGAACGTCCGAAGATGTCAAAACTTCAGTCTTTGTACATCTACTCTGTCCACATACACAGCATCAAAGACTGAAATCTGGATGGAGGCACATGACATGACAGTCATTTTACTTGAAAAATGAATGATAACGCGCGATTATCATTTGGTGAAACATTTTATTTTAACTTTCAAATAGAAACAATCCGTTTCTGCCGGACACTTAATAAGACAATTGCGTTTTAATTATAAACATAAAATGGTACTAGTAAGACGGATTTTTTTGAAGTATCAGACAATTTTAGATCTATGATATCATGATGCGAGAGGTTTCCTGTTAGCCGTATGGGATAGCTCCATTCTTTACATGCACGGACTCAGAACATGGCATTTGGGCCAATCCCCCTTCGATTCTTACATTTTACAAAGAAAATCAGTCTTGAAACTCGGTGTGACTTACCCCCCCCCCCCCCGAATGGGTGACCCCCACTCCCCCCTCTTAAAGTTGGTGTCCCTCTAACCAAAATTCCTTGATCTGCACATGCTTTACTTATGAAGTAGTATATTCAAACAAATACGTGTATATGCCCACATGTTATTTTGTGCGACAATATTCGTCTCCACCTAACAGTTCTTGACTGTTTCGCTAGACACATGGTGACTTGGCACGATTATATTGTGCTGTCTGAGAGTTTGGCATTATACAGAGTCAAACTGAGTGTCATGATGCCAAAACGTATGATATCACGAGAGTATCTTACATTTGTTTCAAATCGCTTGTTAAATGTATTCATAAATTGTGTATATTGGCTCATGTTATCAGCATATCTTTTAAAAGGTTAGATTTTCAACAGGAACAATCTACAAGTAAAACGCGTCTTTTAAGGAATTCGATGTACAAATTACCAATTCAAAAAAAAAACTAAAAAAAAACTGTAATATCTTTCAAGAACACCATCAACAATAGAATACTAAAGTTTGAAATCTCAAGGAATTTTAATCGAACTTCAACTTCATACGTTGACTTGGCAAGAGACGTTGAATGGGAAGGCGAAGGTTGAAATCTTAAACTCTCCACTGTTGCATTCATTGCGCACACATGGTATTGAATTACGCAAATATTTCCTTTTACTATTTATTTCATATATACTTAAGGCTCAGTAAAATGGCTGGGGATAGGCTTGTGCGAAACAACCCAGCTATAGCAGATCTAAGTGATCCAAACAGACCAACAAAGATCGGTGAGATGTACAGCGAAATGTACGACAACGAATGGACAGATGCCTTCGAAGCATTAAGCAATGCAGGGTATAGTGATCAAGATGCAATTGAGACCTTGCGTTTGACGCTTCTGGTGTGTCTGATAATTAATAAACACAATACCTTATAGTTTGTGTCATAACATAAGATATGCAGAGTTTATAACGTAATATTTTTGAGTTCATCTCAGCTTCAGATATTGAACTGCTATTTACATGTAAATTCATTTCTATGAAACAGAAAAGCCCACTAGCGCATTACTAAATCAGAATTCGCCTTCAAATATTAAAGCGGTAGTCACATGTTTTATATAATAATTTATATTATTTTTTTTTCTTTCCTTTTCTTTTCAGAATGTTTTTCAGTTCTGCAGCAGAAAGGCTGAATCACTTCTAAAGAAAACAGAAGAAGCTGTTAATATATTATTTGAAGAATACAAGGCAACGGAGCAGAAGGTAACTGTTTTATAGTACAAGTTATGTGTGTCAGAAAATGACAGACGATATACATTTAAGAGTAACTGAAACATATACGATGAAAAGTCGTTTTGCCGTCCGATATGACTTTTGTATTTTTATGTGGTGCTTTCTCATGGTTTTAGAATGGCAGATGTCTCAACTTTAGTGGAACTTAATAGCATCTTAGCAAATATTTTGTGTAATTACAGAAAGACATGAGACATTTAACAATGCCAAGGAACCTTGTAAGTAAAATATTTCTTATCACTTACAAACTTTAGTTGACCTGTGTAAAACAGTTAAACTATCACAATTAAGTCAGTATGAATTTATTTTAAAAAGAAGACAATGTGTAACAATGTTATTGTACACACTTCCTGGATGTTGCGGAGAAGTGACACTGTGTGAAATATTAAATGACCTGGCTTAAATAATTTAACAGATCGAAAATCTGCTTGAAAATTAAAAAAAAAAAATCAGCTTCTTAAGTAAAATTATGTTAGATGATAAATATTTTAGGCATAAAAAATAATTATTTTCAATGTATTATTGCGATATGAGTTTATTTACAGTCTGAGCAGTGGGGTAAATTAGTTCGCCGATCGTCGTTTACTGATGATCTGGAAACTATAGCTTTACAGGACAAATGGAAGCCAAATAGTAAAGGATATCAAGGACTAAAACGTGATCAAACTATTTTAAAGGTACCCGTTTACTTATATATCTAAAAAAAGGACTACGAAATATCAAATATTGGTTCGTAAAAACAAATCAAATAGAGACCGTCATTTCCAAATACGCACTCCTGCACACCAAACCCATAGAGCGATGTATGTATGAATTGATACATCATAAATATACATTAATATGTCCAAAAAATATACAGACAGTCAACTATGGGGAACACATATAACATCAAAATGCAAAAATGTATTTTTATTTATAGACTGACAAATCGGAAGTTGCCGTAGTGGACCAGTTGAAGAAATTTAGGAAAGAAGTTGCTGAATCGATGGTTCCAATTGTAGAAAAGGTTTGTACAGTTAATAAGCTTCACTATACTCGCGGTCAAACGTAAGTATTAACATTTCGAAAGGTAACTGTAAAGTTATATTTGAAAAATGATAAAAGGTAGCAAGCACAGAGCACCCCGAATCTGATTATGCGTCTAATGATGAGGCCACTGTGATCTTAGTTCTTACTCTATCTATATTTTGAAACAGCGGAGACAATTACAACAGCTATTCAAATTCTTATCGAATTATTTCCTTTCATTCCCTTTAAAAATGGTTTAACTAAATCCATGTTAGATTTTACATAAAGTTATTGAAACGTTATTGACAACTCAATTGTGGAATGAAATAATATAGTTTTGTTGAAAAATCAAAGGGTAATAAGTCTGGGCAAAATAATCCGACCGAATTATTAAGACAGTGTGCATATCTCCACTTGATGAATGACCAATCAATGAAGTATGGCTAGACTCAAACCAGTGGTTGCTGAGATATCCTCCGGACAATAATTGTACTATAGTATACTACTGTTGAATAATTAAGAGCAATAAAACTAAGAAAATTAATCCATCAGGAACAAGAAGACAACTGCGTATCTCTTGATAGTGGAGCCTCTTGTGAAGTTTCACTTAAATTCAACCAGTGGTTTTTGAGGATTACTCCAGACAAGAATTATGGGACGGACAGACGAAGCGGCGACTATATGCGTCGCCTTCGAAAAGCAAACAGTTTGCATTCAAATCAGAAACAAAACCTCACTGTGAAATATTAGCCTTTCCATCATAAATAGCTTATTTATAAATTGCGATGTCAGTAATATATCTGATCTATTGGTTACATTCTACTGGTAACAAAGCAAATGCCAAACTATAAATATACATGTATAAGAAACAAATACAAATGTGCCTCATTTCTAAGATGAACTCTGCCTGACATTACATGAACTTATCAAAATTGCCAGCTGTAAAATCAGTGATGTGGGCATATACTTTAGTATACCTTATCATTTATAGATCTTATATAATCTTAATGGTCAGTTTGAATCGATACAGGTGAAATAAGAACTGCTTGATCATTGATAATTCATCCGCAATGCTCATAAATGGGAATACTTTTTGTAGCACTTGGGACTATTTTGTGTAGCACATGAACATTCATTAGATGAGATTTGGATTAAAAACAGATTCTATGTGTTTGTCAGAAATACACTTGTTATTTTGGTGGCGATTTTACCCCAGCTACCAAAATAACAAGTGTATTTCTGACAAACACATAGAATCTGTTTTTAATCCAAATCTCATCTAATGAATGTTCATGTACTCATGGTCACACGTAAGTATTAACATTTCGAAAGTTAACTGTAAATTTACATTCAAATCTGATTATGCATCTGATACCGAGGACACCATGATCTTAGTTCTTATTCTATCTATATTTTGTAACAATGGAGACAATTTCAATAGCTGTTCAAATTCTTATCGAATTATTTCCTTTCATTCTTTTCAACATTGATTAAACTAAATCCATCTTAGATTTTACATGAAGTTATTGAAACGTTGATGACAATTCAGCTGTGGAGTGAAATGCAAGTAAATTCGTTATAGCATGTGTTTAAGCATATTTGTTTCAAACAACCAAATATAGTTTATATCTTTACAAGGAATGTTTGTTTCTTTCTGCCGAAGATATCTACTACTTCAAATATTAGCCTTTTTTCAGTTAGAATTGATATGTTGGGGATCTGCTCGTTTTACCTCAACTCTTTGATCAGAAACTGCCTTAACTGATTACGCAATCATATGACAATCTAGCCAGAGTACAGAAAATGCAACATTTTGTTATTCAATTATCAATAATGGCAGATTAAAAATACAATTGAAAATATTCAGTATTTAACAGGGAATTGAAGTTGCATTATGAGGTTTATATCGGTGGCCTGGGGTGAGGTTAGATGTGAAGAGATCAATATTAATATGATATTGTAAATTATCCTGATAACAACATACTGGTATATTGAATGGATTCGCATGATTCCTTCAGCAATTTCCGCAGTAACTGGGATAGAGAATCGGAGTAAATTAACAAAATAAGATATATTTTCAGGCATACATGTCTGCAAGCTGGAATGACAAATGTGTTTATGCGTTAAAGCCATTCATCAAAAAATGTATATTTCTGGGATGGATGATGGTTGTGCAGTCACCACCAATGACCTTGGCAGAGTGTAAACCAGGTGAAAACTTAGAAAAGGAAGCGTACAAGGAATACACGCAACGTGGAAGTATAATTGACTTTGTTGTTTGGCCAGCCCTACTTCTGAATCAAGGCGGTCCAGTTGTTGGAAAAGGCGTTGCACAAGCAAAGAAACTTAATTAGCTTTTTGAAAGCTTGAACATTTATACGTTGACTTTGGAAAAAAATCTTTTTCTGTACTTTTGATTTTTCTAACAAGTTTAGAAATATGTATTTTGAAAATAATATTAATTTTTTTAACATAATCGGGTGCTGCTGTATGATCATTTTATTTGTTCTACTGACAAAACACAGTTTTAAAGCACGTAAATGTCTGGCATTTAGAAGCAAGCAATTTTATCATAAGGCATGAAAATCGTGACAAGCAGAAAACAACTTCTTTATCTTGTAATATCTTGAGAATAAATTAAATTTGATTCGATTTTGGAACATAAATCGGTGAAAAGTCGGTGAAAAGTCAATATCTTCACCTCTGTATCCTAATAACTGATATTTGCTTGTTCTATTAAAACAATTATATGTGTTTTCGTGACTTTGTTAAGGTCGTAGTTTAATAAAATTATGTCTGTTTGTTATTGATTTCATTAAAAGTTTGATAGATTTCACAGAAACACGGGGGAGGAAGTGTTACACGAAGGACGGAGTTCTTCTGATAACCTTTCATGTTTTCTTCTGATAACTGTTACGTAGTTCCATGAAAACGTTACAGAGTTCTTCTGATATCTGTATTGCAAAACAAGGAATCGGTCGACAAAATGGCAATTAGTTATCTTTAAAAAGAGAGAATGGGGTGTAAAACTTATGTTTGATGATCAAGGTTACCTAATGTTTTGTGCTATGCGTCAGAAAAAAAAAAGAGTTAAGTCTAACAAACAGCGCCACTTCTTTGAAATCAAGACATTTTGAGTAAAATATCGAAATCGTTTGCTAAGTCATACATATTAATCTACTCATTCACGTTCTTCATCCTCACCACACGCAATAGCCTAATTTTAGTGCAAAGTTGCAAGCAGAAACCACTATGTAACAATTTAATGCCCGATTTTTCAAATGTAACGGAGTTCAGATGATAACTCTAAAGAAGTCACAGAGTTCTTATGATAACTTCTGTAACTGCCAGGGTGTTTGTTGAGCTAGGTTACGCTGATTTTTAGCTAATTTTATTATCAAGAAAGAGTGTTAATCATATTCTTACGTAAGATATTTATCTAAGGCACAGTATCATGGTTACACAATGTATGGTATGTATGTTTTTGAGTTCCAATGATAACTTTTTAGTGTTATAGTTCTTATTCCAACTAGATGTTACTTCAAAGGGATTGTGCACGCTCGTAATGATGATCTAGTTAACTGTGTTGAATATCTGATATAAAAATTGTACATAAATGATGTACAGTGTCAAACAATTACAGAAATATATTCTTATTTTCATTTTACTGGCTTGGAAATTACAGTGTGTATTTTTTAGTAAGAAAGTACAGAATCCTCTTACTTTACAATATTTCCAACTAAATTAAAAATACCCTTCTATTCGTCCTAAAGCATTTAGGCAAATGCAAAGGTCGTTTCTGGTGAATAATTGATATAGATAGCACTTCAAATTTCACAACACTCACGCATTATGATATAATTTTTTAGCCAAATCTGGAGGCATGCTGCTTTAATATGTATCCATCACATCGGATTGACCCAAAAATTAAAAGAACGTTTGTTTTTCTGATAAAAATTACTACCCGACTACTGTAGTCAGAATCGCTGATATGATTTAACATAGACTAAACAAACATAAACGTTTTGCAAATTTTATTCATGAAACCAAGCGTTACATTTCAGCAAAACGAAATACCTAGTAATCTTACTACTCTCGCACGGTATTTGTAACAATAACATGTTAAATGTTACTGTTGAGAAAAGGGGAATCGGGTAGTTAAACGTGACAAAAAAGTTGTACTAGATCTACTTTTGAATCATATTGACTATAAGGAAAACCCTGATTTACCATGAACTAAACCCTGAATTACCATTAATTACATAATCGACTTTTCCGATAATGTCTTCGTTATCGTTCTCTATATTTATCTATAGATTTATTACTTCAACGTAAACAACAAACTTGCCTTGCTCATATATTTATCCTACAAGGAAGTAAATCATTCTCAATCGTCTTGGTAAGTTATTTTACATTATTAATTGACGGAAGTTATTAGTATAGTAATTGTTATTTCACTTGAAATATTTGTTATAAATAACATGCGGAAATTATGGAATAAGGGCAAAAATCACGAAAAACTGCTTCGGATATGATAAACCATACAGTAATTGAAGTTTAATATGGCGAATTTGACCCTTTTAACTAAACAATTACATGAATAATAAAATAAGATTACATAGTGTAAGTTAGCCTGGGAAGCCGTTGATAATATTTGTGCTTTGTCAGAAGAAATAATACCTAATATCAATGCATTAAAGATCACTTAATTTGCGCTAATTAGTGTTAATTGGCATTCATCGAGTTTCTGATAGTGTCAACGCCTGGGGAAATCTGGAGGAGTATCCATGTTACTACTGATTATCGATTTTCTATGATTAGCCTAATTAACATGTGATCAGATTTGCGCTTGTTTGAAACGGAAACGAGGCAATGATTCCGAAAATTCGGCAATTTCCGTAGATCACTAGGTCTGCATTAATATAACTTCTTGATAGCTATGATGCAAATTTAAGTTTATACTGATATATTTAAAAGTTGTTACAACTTGCTGGAAAAGCTATGGGAGGTACAAACTGGTATTTGCCTATGGCCGGCAAATGTTCGGAAACCTTCGGAAGTACACGATTCCGATCTGTCTTTTCCGTGAGAATTCCGTTTCTATTTTTAGCCATGGCATATTGCTTTCAGAAGTTATCGTTCTTTATCAAACACCCGCATATTTCGGGTGTAATATAGGTGGAGCTGCGGTCGGAAAACAGGTTTCCCCAGGCTGTCAATTTGCAGGTATTAAAAAGGTTAGAAATTGTCAGACTGTATTCCCAGGCTAAGTGTAAGTGTATGGACACTGAAAACATTGTAAATGTAATACCGACACACTTAGGTATGACAGCTGGTTTTCAAAAAGAAAGCTTTATCTCTGCTTTCTTAGCGCCAGATTTAATTTTAACAGGCTAATAACTGAGCAACTATCGTACAATTTTCTAGTGTTTCTTTAATTGTTTTCAAGTTTATTGACAGTCGCAGATGATAACGCAATTGCGTGTCTCTTCTAGATGACTGTTAATTAATTTTTATCTGGAGTATATTGTAAGATACTGAAGACAATGCTATTTTAACAACATCCCTGATTCTTTAGCATTCCAGATGTATAGCATCTTTACATGTGACTTTTATCTTAAAGTTAAGGGAGGGTAGTGAAAGGGGTTGGGATCTATCTCAAAGCAACTCTGATACAGATATTTATCCGAAGGCAGCCAAGCGGAGCGAAGGATGTCTTTTATCTAATATCTTTATAACTTTCTAACTTAAACGTAAATATGTTGAGTCAACATCACGCTTGAATTGCTCATATTTCCTCTATATTGTAGGAGGAAGTAAATCATTCGGAAAGTCATTTCTCGTTATGAGCCTAGTGAGAACTATTTGATTTTATCCTTTGAAGTAAAACATAATACTTATATATACGTTTGCACATCTGAAGAAGGAAGTTATTTATTAATAATCACACTATTTTCCAAGAATTGTAATGGTTATATACGGTTTCTTTTTGTCTGGGTATTTATTATTGTTCTTTTTACGATACGTAACATTTTATGACTTTTCATTTTATCTTTTGTCTGCAATATGTCTTTCATTAACTCAGATATTCTGTCTTTTCAAGATGTTCTTATGTGTTAAAAATCGGCAATTACTTCTCAGGAATCCCTGAAACGGAAGAACACCGACGACCGGCGGTAAATCAGCATCCAATCACTTCACTACCTACGCAACATTGTTATTCAATCTGGAAGATGAATTTCGATCACTTTTAGTGACTATACAAAACCTCCAAAAAGGTGGTAATTTTGATAAAGGAACAAGGGTATATATATTTTCCCTGATGCATGATACAGAAAAGAAGTTACAAGTGTTCAACATGAACAAGGTAAAATGTAGCGATGTAGTTGTTCAATTGATTTTATACTATGTGTTGGAAGACAGTTACAATAGACACTTGGTACGAAATGCACAAAGCCCACCCATCAATGATGTTTTATCAAGAATCATCTTGGTATATATAGAAGGGTGAATTGTAACATGTATGAGCCAGCCTCTTTCCTCAATGCACTTTTACTTTTAACTGGTGTTGCCAGTACCTCATGTATTTATTATGTCTCCCAAACAATTGGTGACTAGTGACAAAATCGTACCCGCTCTGTATTGTCTTACCATCTTAAATGTCTGTTCAAGAGCAAAGTTGCACAGCGAGTTCAAAAATCAGGTAGGAAGTACACCATTCATAACCAATTTAGTATTTACAATATAGGAAGTAGTTTGTGTCCACTTAGCTTTTCTTACCTTGTACAAATGTTGGTCATGATGAAACGATGTGTAGAACGCAACCTTCTGTCAGGTAGATAGGTAGATAAGGGGAAATAAAATATAAAAAGTAGATCCATCGGAAGCACCAAGAACAAGTCAAACAGTGAAAATTGCAGACTCGGTTTGATTGAGTCTGTTCATGAGCAGTAAGAAGGTTATTATCGTGTGGTGATATCAAAGATCAAATAGACAGAATTTCCCTTCTACCCGGTTTATGTTGAATCATTTTTAAGGCTTTTAAAAAACTTTGCATTGATGTTTGCCTTAATGGGAAATAAGCGGAAAGCAATTAAAGTCACCATTACATTTAAACGAAGCTTTATAAGGGGAAACGCCCTATGTAAAGCGATATCTGGTTGATAAACAATAGGATAAATTTCGTTTTGTTTTTTTATTGACAAGATGATACTCATCGACTCGTACTCGTACTTTCTGTTATGTAGGCATGGGTATACTGCTCGAGAATAGATAATTACCATACATTTTATTCTTCATTGCATTTACATAGACACCGGTTTGACATCCGTAAAGTTTTAAATATTGTGTAAGTATAATGTATTATACACAAAACTCACAGTATGAAATGTTGTTTATCATAACAGATATCTTTTTGTGGCTAAACGTATAACCTTTCGTTAGGACAGCACGTGTATTTCTTTTCTAAGGGTGAGGCATACCAAATGCAAACGACTGATAAAGATAATAGACGGAAGGAGCACCTCCAACAACTTGATGAACAAGAACAACTCATAGTCAAAATTAAAGGGCTAAGAGAGGAAAATGGTCGTCTGAAATACTACAATAAATACCTAGAAGGAATTATAACGACACCTCCTAAACAAGGACAAAGCAGGTATAAATTATGTCGCCTAATTGCGTAAGTTCTTTATCATGGTAAATATAAAGCAGTATGCTGTTGGAGACATTAGCATTTCTTGAATATTTTTTTTAGGGACAAATTAAACGTATTTTCACCATTGTGTACTCTTATTGATTTTACTGTCTATGGGTTTTGATCCCGGTATCATTTTCGGACAAAAGATGCTCTTTAATAAATCGTTTCCGTCCGTCCTATATCAGTGTCAAAAACTCACCTACACTCACTTCAGTAATATCGTCCATATGGAAGGTGCAAAAAATGACATCTTAATTTCTATCATGAATATATCAAAAGTCAACAATACTAAAACTAATCGTCATTTGTTTTACCTATTCGACTACATGACAGGAAGTATAACGTAAATATCTAGTATTTATCTCATCATATCTGATTCTTATTTTTTTAATGATTGCGTAAATGGTATTTAGAACAATCACTTCTATGCAACGTACCAGTAATGAAAGCACCAAAATATACATGTTTTCATTGCAACATTGCCTTGAATACTATTTGATCCAGAAAGGTTCTGGTAATTAAATAAATCCTACTATGTCTTTTGTCTTAAAAGCGGTAGTCAGCACGCAAGATCATTCACTAGCGGTGTATATGATGCGGGGAGAAAGAAACTGGATGTTCCGCTCGCAAGCGTTAAAGATAAGGTAAATGCTTAACACTATTTGTTTCTGTTATGCAGTTATATATGCATAGTCATTATGCTGTAGCACGCCTTGAGCGAATGTGTTTGTTACGACGTTATTGTCTATTTCGTAAAAACTCTTTTACAGTGTATTTGTGTGTACATATCCATATACAACTGCCGTAGAATTTTATAAAGAAGCTGTAGTTTCAAAAGCATACACTTATTGATTGGCTTGCCGGTAAATAGCCAAACTTATTTGCCTGAAATCCGAAGGGCTAATAGTATTTGTCTATTGGTCGGTGGTAAATTCAACAAGTGTGTGATAGATGGTATCAGAATGGATTCCATCGTTTTTAACCTGATTTTGAACTACAGATCGGCCAATAATATACTATGGACCGGTTTTTATATAACAAATGATGTTTTAATAACATTTTATACCTACAATTCTGAATTTTAAGAGGTAAAAAATGAATATGAAAGACAATGATTTTAAAGATGTGATCGTGTTAAACACATACCTTAAACATGTGATTTTGTAATAATGAATAACCGTGAATCATTCCTAAAGAGCATAACTATAACTTAGTTATACCCAGTTCATTGCAATCTGTCATTTCCGTTCCGGCTGTTATTTTACCATTTATCCGTATCAGTCAGGAAATACCAAAAATAATAATTGAATGGATATTGTCGATTATCAATTACGTGTCAGTTGGCTTTATATTTTCTACATGGATTTTTTAAAGACGAAAGAGAGCTCAAGAGATGCAAAAGAAAAGAAAGAGATTGAAAAAATAAGACATTTGGAACAACTGATTGAGAGGGACGCTCAAGTTATTGATGAGTTTCAGAAAGATAACGGAAACTTGCAGTCATATAATGATATTCTTAAGAAAGAATATAAAGACATGAAAGAAAAGTTTAGACAGATATCAGAGGAGAAAAATTCTTTGATGATGAGGTATTATTACTTTTGAAATTCATAAATTATCCAGGGAATAAAAAACGCTGAATCATTTTTATACAGGTATTTTCTGATTGTTCAGTTCAATTAACAACAATATAGAACGAGTATATCAGATAGAGTAGATCTTTTTATATCTTAAATGTCTTTTATATGTTTTATAAGCATTGTCTCTAAAGGAAATTAGAAGCCTTTTATGGTAAATGAGCTGTTTTTAATTCATAAGAGGAAAAATAAACAAACAACTGCGTGTTAAAAGTTTTTATACCCATTATCTTTTTTTTTATTATATAGAAATAACAAACATATGATTGTGCAGACATAGAAAGCAAAGATGGGGCCTCCTTGCCCGAGTTGTTTAGGTCGCTGACTTTTAATTACTTGCTCCTCGCAAATGTCGGTTCCAGAGTCACTCGGGGCGTTGAATATTTCATATGAGGAAGCCATCCAGTTGTCTTACGGAAGGTCAATGGTTCTACCCAGGCGTGAGGAAATAATGCACAGAGGGGCTTTTGGGGTCTTCCTCAACCATTAAAGCTGGAAACTCGTCATATGACGCATAAACCTAACAGAAATAAAAGAAAGCAACCAATCAAATAATAAAAGACTGAGTTTGACTGAGTCTGTTCATGAGATGTAATGCTCAACATCCCTCACACTCTCCTAGTATACACTGTCTTAAGCGGAATTCTTATATCCAGAAACATTGAGAGGACTCCATAATTTCAAAGAACCAGACAAAATAACTACACAATATTGCCAAAGATTTAGTGTTAAATCCAATATTATTTTCTGTCTTGAAACACGTTCTACACAGTCTCAATGGACCCTACGTTAGTATTCATGAGGAAATGCTAATTGAAAGTCTGATAGTTAAGACTATCTAAGCATGAAGGCAATGTAAACAAGCAATTTTATTTCAAACATATTTTCTATTCTCCAGACGTAGTGCTTCTAGCAATGAAATCAGTTAGATAATACTTCATAATCATGTGTTTGATGTAGTATTTATGCGTTTTACTTTATTTTAAGGCTCAGTAAGATGGCTGGACAAAGACTTGTGCACGGCAACCCCGCCATAGCAGATCTGAGTGATCCTAACCGACCAACCAAACTTGGGGAAATATACAGCGAAATATATGACAATGAATGGACAGATGCTCTTGAAGGTCTCTTGGATGCAGGTTACGAAGAAGTTGAAGCAATAATGACTTTACGACTTACTCTCATGGTAAGGTATTGCATACAAGATTAGGTTTGCAGTCTTTCAAAAATGTTGGTGAAACTCCTCATTCGCCACGGGGCGTTTAATGCCTCTTGTGCTGTACATAATGTCATGTTTATTCACATTCATTTGATAGCGTGAATTCTTCCACTACTATAAAGCACTACTAAAAGTCATTTCATTCAGTTGAATTTCTTTCCGTTATATATGCAATATGTATGATAACATATATATAGTATATATAGTATAACCATGTGTGTATGAAAAATATAAAATGCATATATATATATTGAGCTTTTAAAGTGTTCAAGGACAAGGAAAGCCTGACAATAAGTTAATTTCATATGAAATCATCCTCAAGCATATCATAACCTGAAATAATTTATAAAATTGATCAACTATTGAAAAAGATATGGCAGTATGAAATCAACTGATGAACATAGAGGCAGCAAATTTGTGTGTTTTTGACGTCATTTTCACACTGCTGAATTCTTTATTTAGCAAATACCCTTTTAAATAAATTAACTGTATTTGTTTCATTAGTGTAATATGTAAAATATGGTAATTTCTTTCATTGCAGCTGAAAAAGTAGAGAAATTGTTTTACAGAAATGAATAAATACAGTTCATATTTGTGTGTAGAAATTTAATAAATCCGCCACAAATATCTAAATGCCCATAACCATAACTTTCTCATTTTTAAGTCGATTTTGAACATTCTTTCACTTCATTAAATGGTTGAAGAAGTCCCATAACCATAACTTTCTCATTTTGTAAGTCGATTTTGAAAATTATTTCACTTCATTAAATGATTGAAGAAGTCCCAGCAGGTGGAATTGATATCAAAACAACATCGCGTTTTCCTTTAAGTTAACCCTATGTCCTTTATAGCTGCGAAACTTATGATACATTCAGTTGAAATATATTTATGCAAAATTTTGGTGTACAACACATTCTAAAAAGTTGAAAAGGAAAAGGATTAACATTTGTGACAGTGAAAATCAACCGCCATCAAAATGCACATATATAATACTTGTACACAATTGCTGTATATTACAACATCCTTTCAGAATGTGATAGACTTTTGTCGGAGGAAGTCTGATAAACTACTACAGAAAACAGAGGAAGCTATGAATTTTCTTTTTGAAGAACTAAAGGATATGGAGAAAAGGGTATACTCGTACTCTTTTATATCTACTGTATATTTCTACATTCCCTGTCTCTGTTAAGACAAGAAATTTGTCGACTGCATCATAGATTCTGTTTAAATTAGGTCTTTGACACAAAAGAGTGAATGTTTGCACACAATTAACATGATAAGTACTTTTGCCACTGACCGTTCCAATGCGTAGCCACAATGTGGTCCTTAATGTGTTGTTCTTGGCTGTTTCTTATACGTACAAATGCTATTCGGGGGTTCTGTTTTATCAGAAGGCTGTGTTCTGGGAACGTGGTTGTTATTCTTGAATTGTTGTTTTTGTTTAGTTTGCTGATAGGTAATACATAAAAGTATTGAAAAGTGTCCAAATAATTTGGAATTAACTTGGATTCCTAAATTGCATAAACAACCATAAAAAGCTCGTTTCATCGCCAATGCAAGCTCATGTGTAACTACATAAATGTCTTAGCTATTAACCTAATGTCTTACTGCTGTAAAAGCCCATGTGAAAAGATACTGCGGTAAAGTATGCGAACACACTTATTTTGGTCGGTTATAATCTACAGCAAAATGCTGGATAAGTATAAAATTAACAATTACAAGGTATTATCAGTCCATACTTACGATTTTTCTACTTGTATACCACTTTACAACTTAATTTGATAAATAACAAACTAACTGCCCTAATTCAGACGACTTTTGCCAAGGAGAATGCTACATTTCTAGCTTGCAATTTCGATAAGCTTTTTTTCTCGTTGCATTGTTAAAATATACTACATGGACCTGTTATGAAGTTTGTAAAGCCCTTTACTTTTTATTGAACAATATTTTCGTCAGGTTTTGGAATGGAGTTTTAAGACAAGAAATTGGTATTCTCGTGGGAACAAAGTGTGCACCCCTTGTTGCAGATTTGTTTTTATTTTTTTATGAAAGAGATTTAATGTCCGGATACGCACGTAGACATTATTGCTGCATTTGATAATACATCACGCTATTTCGGTGAAATTCTTAATAGGGATAATCCGGATTTTGCTCAATTGGTGGATACTATTTATGCCTGGGAGGTCCAGTTAAATAAAACTAATAGTTTGTATAATACTGCTTCATTTTTAGATTTACATCTGTCTGCTTATGATAATATTACACATACCATAATTTATGACATTACGGATGAATTTAATTTTAGTACTGTCAATTTCCCGATATGTATCTTATTGGATATATATTTTTCAGTTAATTCGGTCTGCCAGAACGTGTAATCATGCTGACGGTTTCAATTAAAGTAATTAATATATTACAAGTAAACGTCTTCTTCAAGGCTGTCGTTATTATAAATTGCGTAAATATATTGCTAAATTTTACTACCGTTATTCAGATCCAGTATCAACATTAGGACACTTCTGCGAGAAGATATTTCAAAACCCAATTTTAATGGGGGTGTCGTTTACAGACTTCGTAAAATTTTGGGCAATTTTCCAACTGTGATAAAATTATAAAATGCTTTGCCAAAAGAGGTTATGACCCAACTGTTTTGAGATAAACTGCATGTTTAGTATTCAACCCTTTTACGCTTTCCATTTTGATTATGTCTGGCGGATGTGGGGGGAGGATTCTATGAAAGAAATTTTTTAAATCTTACCGGGACTAACCTGTTTTGATTTTTGTCTTCTGGCCCTTAATGGTGTTTCTCTTAATGCTCTGTAAATGCATTTTTGGTTATTAAGGTTTGCTTTTTATATAAATTTATAACAGCAATTTTGTGTTTTACATGTCATGCCTTCTGTTATACCATTGCGTGTGTTAGGAATTCACTCGGCGAGGGTTACTTTTTTACACTGTCCCTTGACTTTGGAACCTTGTGGCCCTAACAGTGAGGTTAGGTGAGCACCATAAACCGTTCCATGGCGGTGCCCCATTGTGTTCCTTTATTTGGTCCTCGTGTGTTTGTTTTGTATTTACGCGCACGCGCGCGTGTGTGTATGTGTTGCTCGTCTGCATGTATGTGGGCTGGGAGGTGCGGTTTCGGCAGGCTGCGTTTTTGGAATGTGGAACATCCAGTTGTATATTTATCCTTGTTTTTCTTTTTTGTGTCTCGTTGCGCAACCTGTGGAGTTTTTACTGTTTTACTTTATCCGTATTTAAAGTAAATTTTATTTTCAGAAAAAACACTTGACAATGACAAGGTCTTTGGTAAGTCAAAACATTATCAAGATAATCTAAAGTTCTGTAAAATGAGTGACAAATTAATTGATTTGAGTTAAAATTGCAGAGATAATGTAATAACTTACTTATATAATTGAAAGTCAAACTTACAATAATATGTAAAACTAAAATGTGCTCTCCTTGTGAAATAGAATATTAAATGAAAATCATAAAAATATTGTTTTTCAACAAGCATTTTGTAAGAAAAAAAGAAAAAATGAAGTTAAAAAGGTTAAACATATATATTTACGACAATGAAAAAGACACAATAAATTAGAACCATTAATATCGCAGATTTATGTGATATATACTCGTAATTCAGTTAAAGTCAAGAGTTGAATGTATTTGTTTTAAGAAAGTATGTCAGAAAGGAACACTTGGAAAGTTTCATTAATTATCACTATTTAAGAGATCAATATCTTAAACATAATCCTGTACACATAAAGTACTAAATCTGATTTACTTGTCCTGCCTGAATATAGAGAGTTCTTTTGTACTATTTTTGTATTAAGATTTTAATTTTGAATTATCGAATAGTCTGCACAATTGCTGAAGGAAGTATCTTTACATGGATTCCTTGGTGTTGATATTGATCTAAGGGACAAGTGGAAATCTAAAGATAAGAACAAAAAACCACAGACTTACACCCAAAGTCACATTGAGGTATATGCATTAGTACAGTAGACATATATCGGCGGTTTTGCTTTGCAATTAGTTTTGCGTATAACGAGAGTTGTAACATAATATAATCAATTGTTTCTTTCGGGATTCATTTTCACTGAAACAAGTTTAACTTGTCATTTTGCTTTTGAAAATCAGTTTGAGGTTCAAACTAATATTCCATATAGATCTTCTATGCTTGTACGAATAACATTCAATTCGACATACAGATTACCACGAGTACAGTCTAACCTGTCTATAGCGATCGAATTTGGACAAATTATCTAAATCGTGAAAGTTTTACACAAACAAACTATTTATCTAGTCTACGGATTTCCATCATATCTTTCTGCAATGAGTTTGTTTACCTACTAGAATCATTTTGACGAAGATGGTGCTTTTATATTGTTCACGCATATAATTGCCCTGCGACAGTGACAGCTATCTCATAAATGTTGGTCATTTTGCTGGCCTTTAATCGCGTTAGACTAGAGTCCATTATACAAGGATTTTCATTTGTATAAATTTGGTATATGCTGATTTTGCAGGTCACAAAGCCGGATGTTGCTGTCGGTCAGCTGAAAATGTTCAGAAAAGAGGTCGCTGAGTCAATGGTACCGATTGTCCAGAAGGTAAGGTGTTTAATGTTTGACATAACATATGCTACGCTCTCTAATATATCAGTGAATTTACTAATTAATTCTGACGGTTTGTTCGTCTTAGTTATACCTCAGTCACACATACGTCGCGGAAAGCTACGTATAGCCATGGATACAAACGAAGTAATCCGTATCGATCCGTACCTGAGCCATGCCATAAAGTAGTAATCCGTACCAATACGTACCAATCCGTGCCAATCCGTACAGCTCAGGTACGGATCGATACGAATTACTACGTTTCTATCCGTGGCTAGACGTAGTTTTCCGCGCCGTATGTGTGATTGTGGTATTACATTGAGAAGCCTCCACATGATAAGGGTAATCTTTAAACACACTGGCAGGAGTATGCAGTGCGAGAATGCAAGACCTTTGTGTACATCCGAACCGTATTAATACAATATATAGTTATCGTATTGCAGTATGTGAGCCTAACTGAGACACTATTGGTATTATGTTATGCATGCATTATAAATATCGCATTTGTTTTACAATGACAGAAAGTTAAATTGTGATATATCAACTGGGTTCATATTTAGTCAATCTTAGCTCAGTAGGTAGAGCGTTTGTCTACGGATCGCGGGGTCGCGAGTTCGATCCTTGGGCGGGGCGTATGTTCTCCGTGACGATTGGATAAAAGACATTGTGTCTGAACTCATTCGTCCTCCACCTCTGATAGTTCATGTGGGGAAGTTGGCAGTTACTTGCGGAGAACAGGATTGTACTGGTACAGATTCCAGGAACACTGGTTAGATTAACTGCCCGACGTTACATGACTGATATACTGTTGGAAAAAGGCTTTCAACCCAAAACAAACAAACAATTAACTAAAGCAGTTGAAATTTTGTGTATTTCGTCACTTGAATAAATCTATCTCAAGTATAAACGGAATTGATTATTCATATTGTTGTCAGTTCATTGTACCTTATTTTAGGCATATATTGCAGCAAGTTGCTGTTGGAACGACAATAACATGGAATTAATTATATTTTAGGCATATATGGCGGCCAGTTGTTGGAATGATAGTCAATTCATATCAGCGCTTAAACCATTTATAAAGAAATGCATTTTCTTGGGATGGATGATGGTTGTACAATCACCGCCTCTTGCTTTGGCTGTCTGTCATCCAGAGGAAGAGTTTGACAAGAACATATATAAGGAATATACCACACGAGGACCTAAAGTCAGTTATGTAGTCTGGCCAGCACTTTTGCTACATGAAAAAGGTCCTGTCATCGGAAAAGGCATAGCGCAAGCTCAAAAGGCTTAAAGTCATCACTTGTTCTCAATAGTATTTGTGTGGTAATGATATGTACACCGGTCGAACAACTTTTCTTGAACTGAAGGAAATTTGTTTTGCATTTGATATCATACAATGAATGTTTCTCATCTTAAAGACATATTTTTATATAATCAAGATGTATTTTATATTCAATATTCCTTATTTCATTCTGAATACATAAATTACTTCCGGAAGGTGCGTCAGTTTGACATTGTTATAGGAACAATGTTAACTTTGTACAAGCTAGATAGCGGTCCATTTATTATGTAATGTTCAATATATCTGAGACTGAAAGGCGTATGAAGTGGAAAAAACCTTCAAAGTCACTATACTTTACTGAAAACTGCGGTCATCACTTGTTCTCAATGGTATTTGTGTGGTAATAGTATGCACACACTTTTCTTGAACTGAAGGAAAATTGTTGCATTTGATATCATACGATGAATGTTTCTCATCTTACAGACATATTTTTATATAATCAAGATATATTTTATATTTAATATTCCTTATTTTATTCTGAATTTAAAAATTACTTCCGGAAGGTGCGTCACTTTGACATTATAATATATATAACAACATGCTGACTTCTTTTACGCACCCAACCAAATACTGCTTCAAACACCTACGCAGTGATCTCCCTAACCGCTACGCTCATTGAACTTAGCGGCAAGGGAGAACACTGCGTAGGAGTTTAATACTGACTGACATAAGGGCACAGTTAATTTATATGAGTCCCAGATTAGAGAAATTGATTTCTTTTGTATCTTTTACAGCAACAATACTTTATATAGAACAAATGATGCTATAAAGAAATTAACCTCGAGTACATTGTACCCGCAAACATTTAGGTAGAAATTTTATACGCGGCAACAAGTATTTTATTAACTATATTATTAGGCCTAAAAAATTCTTTGTTTCCGGTAACATATGCTCAAAAAAATTAGGGTAGGTACGTCTGACTTTTTTGTTTTGATTTTTTTTCATAAAGGCTTTTCGGAAATTATTTTTGTATCAAAAGATGAATACAAATAAGGGGAAATGTTTGAAGAGCTCAGTAAGTTGATTACTAACATCAATGGCCATGTTTAAAGCATGAAAAGCACAGTTTTGCAACTTTTTGTTAAAAAGGTGAAAAGGAAATTCTCCAAGGCCATAAAAACATTTAGGGTTGGGCCAAAAATTTAGGGTAGGTCGGGATACCGGAAACAATACATTTTTCTTACGACCTTCTTCATATGAATTATAAAGTTAAGTTAATTTGGTCACGTTTCATATTTTAGTAATACGGAGAAATTAAAGTAAACAAGGAAGATAAAAGCATTCGCGGAATAAAGGAAAACTTTTAACAGGATTCCCGTTTTGGAAGTTTATACTAAATTCATTAGGTGAACATTTTCCTTATTGCACAAAACTGCAAGCATTGTTTACAAGTCACTTTACATATTCAAAATTACCTGAATAGTTTTCCTTTAAAATAACAGATGGATTCATAACCTCATTTAAAAATAAAATCTATAAGACACTTTTATTTTGATGGGGATGTTTAGAGTCGCAATGGCACAATGTAGGCCATTCTTCAAGTGTTTGTGGCAGAGGAAGATCAGGTGCATAATTCCAGGCATGGGAATTCAAAGGTGCCTCGTCTCTTTCTTCACCGTAAAAAGCTAGACACTTGAAATATGACCTGCAGTTATACTGTATGGCTTTAAAACCAACAATAAGTACACCGCATTAAATAAAGAGCTCAGTATTGTACCATGAACAGAAACGTAGAAGTCATTTTTAAAATGCGTAGACCGTTACTTTCAAATTACCGCGCACCTTTGTAGGTCAAGTGGAGAACTCTTTCGTGAAAAGAGCAAGCTTCCGAAAAGTCGGTGGATCCACCAATTTGCCCTTCGTATCCTGAAATAGTGCTCCGAGGGGCACAGAGAGTCTTCCACTACTATTAAAAGCTTGACTGTCGCAAAATGGCCTAAAATTGTGTTGGTATGAGTTTAAACCGAACAAAACTGATATACATAACAGTTATACCTTACTGACTTTGTCAGCTACACACTGATTAGTCTTATACAAGGACAGTTCTGTTAAATGAAAACATCCAAGACAAATCGCCCTTGCGGACTACACCCAGTTTATTCATCTGACTGTAGAAAATGTACATCTACATTAATCCAACAACAGTATTTGTACCTAAATTTTCTTCATTTTCTTCATAAACACGTGCCCAGCATGTAAATGACAACTTCTTTTCACGAAGCAGAGACCTTAAACATATTGTACTTGGACATACAGAACAAATCTATTTATTTGACAGAAGTGAACGCTATGTTTCAATTCTTTAAACTTAATTTATGTAACATACAAAAATACCCTTTTAGCCTAACGTTTCACTCGTTTAGATGAATCTTTTGAATGATGGAATTACAGTTTAAAATTATTTCACATGAATAAGTGTATTTAACTCGTTGACGTGGTTTTGCTCTGTAAGTACAGTTGTAGAGGAACCACTGGACTTTATTTAAAAGCTAATCTTAGTTTATTAGAACTGTGTAAATTTGACAATGTCAATTTACAAAAGAAAGAAAGAAAGAAAAAACATTGATATGAGTAAGATGTGTCTTGTAAACCGTCTCATATGGAAAATAATTAATATCTACAGAAAAGTGAAAATAGACATGCTATTAACCAATTGTGTTAAAACCAAATGCATTATCACAGACATACAAACTGGTATCATACTTTTTTGTTAGGTTAAGCGTCTCACTGACACAATTATAGGTCATATGCCGACTTTTCAGCTTTAAACGGTGGAGGAAGACCAAGGTGCAGCTTCGAGCATTACTTCAGGCACGGGCAGGGACGTGGTAAGAACCATCGACGTTCCCAAGCCACCTGGATGGCTTTCTCACATGAAAGAATTCTACTGTAACACATCAACAAGGTGTCGATACCATTTGTTGTGGGCCTTCTTTGCAATTTCGTGGCTCTATGGCTGCATTTGTGGTGCTCTGTGCTTCAATGAAATCTACCCTTACCTTTTATCTTTCGAGCCCACATCTGTGAGAAATGTGACTCGAAGTCAGTAACCAAAAGAGACGCATTTAAAAATAAACGAAAAACGGACGAAAAACAAAACAATGTCTTTGTCATGCCCTAACTTGAAAGAGAATGTAAAATTAATGTCATTTTAACCATTTTCTGACATGAAATCAATAATGAACACATTTGTTATCTGATAAATTGTTTTCAAAAATCACAGCTTTATCTGTATTTACGTGACTTTTAAAAATAGGGTGATATAATAAAAACGTTAAATTTTGATACGTTATTAAAGCTAAATTCAACAAGAGCTGTCCGTAAGACAGCGCACCCGACTTTTATCAGTGACTGACTCTGAATTAGAGCTTGGCCACTAAAAAAAGTTTAAAAGGGACATAACTCTGTCAAAATTCAAATCATAGTTATGGGAATTGTGTTTCCTGGTATAGATATTGATAGTAAATAACTATTTTGAGTTTCTAGTCAAAAGCTTACGTGACTTTTAAAAATAGGGTGATATAATAAAAACGTTGCATGTTTCGACATTTAAATGTTGATAGGTTATTAAAGCTAAATTCAACAAGAGCTGTCCGTAAGACCGCGCACCCGACTTTTATCAGTGATTGACTCTGAATTAGAGCTTGGCCACTAAAAAAAGTTAAAAAGGGACATAAATCTGTCAAAATTCAAATCAGAGTTATGGG